>NC_091294.1:30711802-30902259 GCF_038502225.1 Cherax quadricarinatus | reverse complement strand
GAACTGGATATCGGACATTTTGGATTTAGAACACTTTTCTAGGCAAAATTTTGTTCCAGATTTCGTACCTTGTCCCGGGAATCGTGCGTATGAGATGCGTCTGCCCACCAGGGAATGGCGTCAGTCTGGCTTTGTCGCTGGTTGAGTGAGCATTCTTCCAAAACATTTCGCAATTTTTGTGCTTGTTTATTGATTGTGACTTTGAAATAAGCCACCATGGGCCCAAAGAAAGTTCCTAGTGCCAGCCCTTTGGTAAAAAAAGTGAGAAACATGATAGAATTCAAGAAAGAGATTGTAGAGAAATACGAAAGTGGTGTACATTTAGCCAAGCTTGCCAGGATGGGAAGTCCAAATCAACAGTCTGTTCAATCCTGGCAAAGTGTGTAGAAATCAAGGAAGCTAAAGTTGCGAAAAGGGTAAATATGCTAACGAAGCAGAGATCGCAAATGATCAAAGATGTGGAAAAGTTGTTGTTGGTGTGGATCAACGAGAAACAATTAGTGGGAGACGGTGTTGGGGAGTCGATCATTTGCGAAAAGGCAAGGCAGTTGCATGCGGATCTCGTAAAGAAAATGCCTGGAATGAGTACTGCTGTTAGTGAATTTAAGGCCAGCAGACGCTGGTTCGACAGATTCAAGAAGCATAGTGGCATACACAGTATTGTAAGGCATGGTGAGGCTGCAAGTTCAGACAAACGTGGTGCCGAAGAATTCGTTGATGAATTCAAGGAGTACATAGAGGCTGAAGGATTCCTCCCTCAACAAGTGATCAATTGTGACAAAACAGGCCTCTTTTGGAAGAAAATGTAAAAGAGGACCTACATCACTCAGGAGGAAAAGGCACTGCCAGGACACAAGCCTATGAAGAATAGGCTAACTCTTTTGTTCTGTGGTAACACTAGGGGGGGATTTCAAAGTGAAGCCTTTACTGGTGTATCACTCTGAAAATCCCAGTGTGTTTAAGAAAAACAATGTCATCAAGAGCAAATTGTGCGTGTTGTGGAAAGCTAATAATAAAGCATGGGTCACGAGGCAAATTTTCATTGACCGGGTCCATGAAGTGTTTGGCCCGAGTGTGAAAAAATACCTCCTGGAAAATAAATTGTCACTCAAAGTGCCTCCTGGTACTGGACAATGCTTCTGCTCATCCTCCAGACTTGGAAGACCAATTATTTAGGGACTTCAGTTTCGTAACAGCGTAGTTCTTGCCTCCTAACACCACTCCTCTCGTCCAGCCCATGGACCATCATGTCATTTCTAAATTCAAAAAACTCTCCACGAAAGCAATGTTTCAAAGGTGCTCTGAAGTGACCTCGGACACTGAATTGACCCTAAGACAGTTCTGGAGGGATCACTTCAATATCCTCCATTGCATAAGCCTTATTGGCAGGAAGTGACTTCCAGGACTTTGAACTCTGCTTGGAGAAAATTGTGGCAAGAATGTGTCCTCGACAAAGATTTTGAAGGGTTTGAGGCTGATCCTGTCAACCCTATGGCTGTTGTGGAATGTATTGTGTCTTTGGGGAAGTCCATGGGGTTGGAGGTGAGTGGCCAGGATGTGGAAGAATTGGTGGAGGACCACAGGGAAGAGCTAACCACTTAAGAGCTGCAAGACCTTCACCTGGAACAGCAACAGACCAGAGCTGAGGAAATTGCTTCAGAGGAGGAGGAGAGAGAGGATAAGGTGCCTTCTTCAGTGATTAAGGACATGTGTACAAAGTGGAATGATTTGTAAACTTTTGTTGAAAAACGTCACCCTGACATAGCTGATACAAGCCGTATCTGCAACATGTTCACTGACAAAACCTTGTCCCATTTTAGGCAAATCTTAAAATGATGCCAGAAACAGAGCTCTCTGGACAGATTTTTAGTGCAACAGGGATCCAGTGCCAGTAAAAGACAAAGAAGGAAAGTAACCCCAGAGAGGGCTTTGATACCTGAAGTCCTTATGGAGGGGGATTCCCCTTCCAAACAATAACCTCAACTCTCTCTCCTCTCCTTGCCTTCAATATGCCAGCAAGAGTCTTCAACAGAGGTATGTAATGTTCATTTATCTTAAAACTAGTGATTTATATTTATTTCTCATTGTTTTCTGTATGTAAAACTAGTTATTCTTTAAAAAATAAATTTTTTGTGAATATTTTTGGGTGTCTGGTATGGATTAATTGGATTTACATTATTTCTTATGGGAAATATTACTTTGGTTTTCATACGTTTCAGATTTAGAATGACCTTCTGGAACGAATTAAACATGAAATTCGGGGTTCCACTGTATCTAGTTAACACTTTCAGTGTCTCTTACATAGTTTTATACTACAATAATGACAGAATTACCCACAATATGTTAAGTAAAAGGACACACGTTTAGCTAATAAGATATTTTATTCTGGCAACATTTCACTCTCCAGGAGCTTTGTTAAGAGGCTTGACTAAGTTCATGGAGACTGAAACAGTGCCAAAATAAATTGTCACATTACCTGGAGTATACCTGGAGAGGGTTTTGGGGGTCAAGGCCCCCACGGCCCGATCTGAGACCAGACCTCGTGGTGGATCAGGGTCTGATCAACCAGGCAGTTACCATTGGCTGCACACAAACTGACGTACGAACTACAGCCAGGCTGGTCAGGTGCTGACTTTAGGTGCCTGTCCAGCGCCTTCTTGAAGACAGCCAGGGATATATTGGTAATCCCTCTTATGTATGTTGGGAGGCAGCTGAACAGTCTTGGGTCCGACACTTATTGTATTGTCTCTCGATGTGCTCATGGCACCCCTGCTTTTCATTGGGGGAATGTTGCATCTCCTGCCGAGTCTTTTGCTTTCATAGGGAGTGATTTTCATGTGCAAGTTTGGTACTAATCCCTCTAGGATTTTCCAAGTGTATACAGTATCATCATGCATCTCTCTCGCCTACATTCCAGGGAATACAAATCAAGGGGCTTGAATCGTTCCCAGTAATTTAGGTGCTTCATCGTACTTATGTGTACCATGAAAGTTCTTGGAACAGTCTCCAGGTCTGCAATTTTGCCTGCATTGAAGGGGGCAGTTAGTGTACAGCAGTATTCAAGCCTAGAGAGAACAAGTAATTTGAAAAGAATCATCATAGGATTGGTGCCCCTAGTTCTGAATGTTCTCATTATCCATCCTGTCATTTTTGTAGCAGGTGTGGTAGATACATTGTTGTAGTCTTTGAAGGTGAGACCCTCTGACATTATCCCTCCCAGGTCTTTCACATTACTTTTTCGCTCTATTGTATGGTTAGAATTTGCTGTATACCTTGATACAGTTTTAATTTCCTCAAGTTTTCCATATCTGAGTAGTTAAAATTTCTCTTCATTGAACTTCATTTTGTTTTGAGTGGCCTATTTGAAGATCTGCTTGATGTCTGCTTGAAGTCTTGAGGTGTCTTCAATGGAGGACACTGTCAATGGCAATTCAGGTGTCATCCACAAAGGAAGACACAGAGCTATGGCTTACATCTCTGTGTCAGATATGAGGATGAGGAATAGGATGGGAGCGAGTACTGTGCCTTGTGGACAGAGCGTTTCTCCGTAGCTGCCTCAGACTTTACTGTTTACTATTACTCTTTGTGTTCTATTTGTTAGTAAGTTATAGATGAATCTATCAACTTTTCCTGTTATTTCTTTATCACGCACTTTGTGCGCTATTACACTGTGGTTACACTTGTTGAAGGCTTTTGTAAAGTCTGTGTATACTACATCAACACATGTGCAACATTAGTTGCACTTGTGTCCTCTTACTTTGTATAGATCTAAGTTATTGGAGTCAGTGTTGCATCATAAATCATAGTACCCTCAAATTTTGCTGTGTTTACCTGGAGTTTTAGTCAAGATGCGAGAGAATCGGTCTGTACAGTGGATTTGCAGGGTATAAAGCAAATTCCTGCCCCAAGCAGTGCATGATGAACACTGCTAACTTTTAACCTTATGTTTGATTTAAAATATCAATTTTGAGGTGTTTTCTATTTTTTTCCCAAGCTCTAACCATATTAGGCACTTCAGTCTTAGGTATAAGTCACTTATACAATACATTAGTCATTTTATTTTGCAATAGTTAATCAATTACACTTAAAAAGCAATTAATACAGCAGATTTACTTACTGTTTATCTGGAGGATAAGCATCTTTTTCACATTTCTGAAACTAACAAATGTTCATTAAGTACAGAAACAACTTTTTAATAATACAAAAATATAGTGTACTCTACAATTCAAAATAATTACTTTTGAGAAAAATGCTATTATTATTAATATTATTATTGTATTTCTGGGAAAATACTAAACCTGTAAGGGTATGCAGCCCCCAGAGAATGGGAGCTAATCAAGTTCAACCCTAGGAAGAAGGTAGCTCCAATTCATTGAATTAACAGCTCTTAAGAAACATCAAGGCACCAGTCACCACCCTTGAAAGGTGAGATAATGCCTTCACACAACAACCTTGTTCATTTTATCAGAGAATGCAAGCTTTATGTACACAAAATTTTTAACTAACACAGATGAGACACCATCAAAAAAAGATACATAGTCCACCATAACAACTCTACTCTTAACCCATAAACGGTCCAAACGTATATATACGTTTTTTCAACATTTGAAAGTATGTAGAAAAAGGTAGATCTTCTTTTTGTTTTTTACATTTGAAAATGTGTAAAAAAAAACTTTGATCTACTTTTTTTTTTTGTTATATTTGAAAATACGTAAAAAAAAACGTAGATCTACTTTTGTAACACTACACGTGTGAACGTAGATCTCCTTGGACCGTTTACGGGTTAAACACGTCTCTAGTATCAAATTCCAGGTATCCACTACTACCTCCGCAACAATTAGGAACATGACCACTAAGGGATACACCAACAAGGTCAAACTATGGCAGGGGTATACACAATCCTTTGCAACAACTATGACCAAATATATGTGGGAGAAACATGAAGAGACCTCCATACAAACATTACTGAACTGAATATGCCAGCAGAATGGACCACATGAAAGTCTGTTTCACAGGGAAAATCCCAAAACCACTTTACCAGAGCACACAACTCATTGTCAAAGAGAAAGACATTTCAAAATGCAAGACTCTGGAATTATCAGGAATCAGTACATCAAACAACTTCAACCAAAACAACAGCTACTAGAACACAGACGAGTCTCTAGCCAGGAAAATTCTTGATTATTATCCCACACAGTAATATAAGTGACATAAGCAAATTTGCTGATGGCACCAAAATAGGCTGTCCAATTCATTCTAATGAGGACATCAGAGGACTCCAGGATGATTTAAATAGACTGACGCAATGGTTGGAGAAGTGGCAGATGCAGTTTAATATAGACAAATGCAAAGTTCTAAATGTTGGAAAGGATAATAACCATGCCACATATAAACTAAATAATGTAGATCTTAATACATATTACTGATTGCAAAAAGGATTTAGAAATTCTGGTTAGCAGTAACCTGAAACCAAGACAACAGTGCATAAGTGTTCGTAATAAAGCTAACAGAATCCTTGGCTTCATATCAAGAAGTATAAATAACAGAAGTCCTCAGCTTGTTTTTCTACTCTATATATCTTTGGTTAGGCCTCATCTACATTATACTGCACAGTTCTGGTCACCGTATTACAAAATGGATATACATGTAAATGCACTGGAAAAACGTACAAAGGAGGATGGCGAAGTTGATCCCATGTATCAGAAATCTTCCCTATGAGGATAGACTGAGGGCCCTGAATCTGCACTCTTTAGAAAGGCGTAGAATTAGGGGGGATATGATAGAGGTGTATAAATAAAAAACAGGAATAAATAAAGAGGATGTATATAGCCTGCTGAAAATTTCCAGCCAAGACAGGACTCGCAGCAATGGTTTCAAGTTGGAAAAATTCAGATTCAGGAAGGATATAGGAAAGCACTGGTTTGTTAATAGAGATGTGGATGAGTGGAACAAACTTCCGAGTACTGTCATAGAGGCTAAGAAGTTGTGTAGTTTTAAGAATAGGTTAGATAAATACATAAGTAAGTGTGGGTGGATGTGAGTTGGACCTGACTAGCTGGTGCTACTGGGTCAACTGCCGTGCTCCTTCCTAAGTGAAGGTGTCCTGACTGGGTGGGCCATTGGTCTAAGCCAGGGGTTGACATGGACCTGCCCCACATGGGCCAATAGGCTGCTGCAGTGTTCTTTAGAACATAAGAACATAAGAAAGGAGGAACACTGCAGCAGGCCTGTTGGCCCATACTAGGCAGGTCCTTTACAATTCATCCCACTGACAAAACATCTGCCCAACCCAATTTTCAATGCTACCCAAGAAATAAGCTCTGATGTGCAAGTCCCACTCAAATCCAACCCCTGTCACTCATGTATTTATCCAACCTAAATTTGAAACTACCCAAAGTCCTAGCCTCAATAATCCAACTAGGCAGACTGTTCCACTCATCAACTACCCTATTTTCAAACCAATACTTTCCTAAGTCCTTTCTAAATCTAAACTTATCTAATTTAAATCCATTACTGCGGGTTCTCTCTTGGAGAGATATCCTCAAGACCTTATTAATATCCCCTTTATTAATACCTATCTTCCACTTATACACTTCGATCATGTCTCCCCTCATTCTTCGTCTAACAAGTGAATGTAATTTAAGAGTCTTCAATCTTTCTTCATAAGGAAGATTTCTAATGCTATGTATTAATTTAGTCATCCTTCTTATGTTCTTATACAACCTATGTACATCATGGAATAAGTATTCTTGGGCAAATTTTACTTTTGGACATACTGTATTAATGAAAATCACGTAGTAGACTGAAACTTATGACGACATTTCTGTCCAACTTGGACCATTAACTAGTCACACAGAAGTGCAAAGGCAAGAAAGCCAATATATATATAAGAGAGGGCAAGGTTAGCAGTAGTATACTGAGAGGTGAGAATAGTATTGTGGCAGCACATGATGTAAACCTTGGTAATTGATATCAACAAATTGGTTTAAAAGACATGTGAGCAAACACTAGGACATATTTATTAGAACCGCTTCAGTCCTGGGACCCTGACCAAGGTCCCAGGACTGACACATTTTCTAATAAACATGTTCTAGCATTTGCCTGGAATGAATGGATAACATTAGGGCATGTTTCCATAAGACACCTGCTGTCCCTGTTCACCCATAATAATAATAATAATAATAATAATAATAATAATAATACAGTGGATCCCTCGATACTGGCCGGTGGGGATATCGGCCGAATCGGATTTCGGCTGCTTTTTTGGCCGAAATTCTATCCTGGATTTCAGCTGGCAACTTGGAAATCAGCCGTATAGGACACATCCACCCGCCACTCCGCCGAATTCCTGAGTCAGTCTGGCTGTGTCTCTGGGTGAGTGAGAAATGCTCCACCCATTTATCCAAACATTGCATTATAATCCTTTGTTTTTTGTGGTTGTTTATTGAGTGCGACTGCAAAATAAGCCACCATTGGGCCAAAGAAAGTTTCTAGTGCTAGCCCTTTAGTAAAGAGAGAGAGAAAAAAACATGATAAAATTCACTGACAAAACCTTGTCCCACTTCAGGAAAATCTTAGAGAGATGTCAGAAATAGACTTCTCCGGACAGTTTTTTGTGCAACAGGGGTGCAGCGACTCTCAAGAAGGGAATTAACCCCGGATAGGGACTTGATACCTGAAGTCCTTATGGAAGGGGATTCCCCTTCCAAATAATAACCCCAACTCCCACTCCCCTCCTCGCCTTCTTCAATACGCCAACAAGAGTCTGCAACGATGAGAAATTTCAATTACTCTGATATGGTAAACATGAGGAAATTAAAACTTCATCAGAGTACAAAACAAATTCTGGCCACAAAATAGAGCGAAAAACCAACGTCAAAGACCTGGGAGTGATCATGTCGGAGGATCTCACCTTCAAGGACCATGACATTGTATCATTTGCATCTGCTAGAAAAATGACAGGCTGGATAATGAGAACCTTCAAAACTAGGGATGCCAAGCCCATGATGACACTCTTCAGGTCACTTATTCTATCTAGGCTGGAATATTGCTGCACACTAACAGCACCTTTCAAGGCAGGTGAAATTGCTGACTTAGAAAATGTACAGAGAACCTTCACAGCACGCATAACGGAGATAAAACACCTCAATTACTGGGAGCACTTAAAGTTCCTGAACCTGTACTCCCTGGAACGCAGGCGGGAGAGATACATGATTATATACACCTGGAAAATCCTAGAGGGACTATTACCGAACTTGCACACGAAAATCACTCACAACGAAAGCAAAAGACTCAGCAGATGATGTAACATCCCCCCCAATGAAAAGGAGGGGTGTCACTAGCACGTTAAGAGACAATACAATATGCGTCAGGGGCCCGAGACTGTTCAACTGCCTCCCAGCATATATAAGGGGGACTACCAATAGACCCCTGGCTGTCTTCAAGCTGGCACTGGACAAGCACCTAAAGTCGGTACCTGACCAGCCGGGCTGTGGCTTATACGTTGGATTGTGTGCAGCCAGCAGTAACAGCCTGATTGATCAGGCTCTGATCCACCATGAGGCCTGGTCACAGACCGGGCCACGGGGGCAGTGACCCCCCGAACTCTCTCCAGGTAAACTCCAGGTAAATAAAGGCATGTAATATTCAAATCAGTGACATACTACTACATATTACCTGGAGAGAGTTCCGGGGGTCAACGCCCCCGCGGCCCAGTCTGTGACCAGGCCTCCTGGTGGATCAGAGCCTGATCAACCAGGCTGTTACTGCTGGCTGCACGCAAACCAACATACGAGCCACAGCCCGGCTGATCAGGAACCGACTTTAGGTGCTTGTCCAGTGCCAGCTTGAAGACTGCCAGGGGTCTGTTGGTAATCCTCCTTACGTATGCTGGGAGGCAGTTGAACAGTCTCGGGCCCCTGGCACTTATTGTATGGTCTCTTAACGTGCTAGTGACACCCCTGCTTTTCATTGGGGGGATGTTGCATCGTCCGCCAAATCTTTTGCTTTCGTAGTGAGTGATTTTCGTGTGCAAGTTTGGTACTAGTCCCTCTAGGATTTTCCAGGTGTATATAATCATGTATCTCTCCCGCCTGCGTTCCAGGGAATACAGGTTCAGGAACCTCAAGCGCTCCCAGTAATTGAGGTGTTTTATCTCCGTTATGCGCGCCGTGAAGGTTCTCTGTACATATTCTAGGTCAGCAATTTCACCTGCCTTGAAAGGTGCTGTTAGTGTGCAGCAATATTCCAGCCTAGATAGAACAAGTGACCTGAAGAGTGTCATCATGGGCTTGGCATCCCTAGTTTTGAAGGTTCTCATTATCCATCCTGTCATTTTTCTAGCAGATGCGATTGTTATGGTCCTTGAAGGTGAGATCCTCCGACATGATCACTCCCAGGTCTTTGACGCTGGTGTTACGCTCTATTTTGTGGCCAGAATTTGTTTTGTACTCTGATGAAGATTTAATTTCCTCGTGTTTACCATATCTGAGTAATTGAAATTTCTCATTGTTGAACTTCATATTGTTTTCTGCAGCCCACTGAAAGATTTGGTTGATGTCCACCTGGAGCCTTGCAGTGTCTGCAATGGAAGACACTGTCATGTAGATTCGGGTGTCATCTGCAAAGGAAGACACGGTGCTGTGGCTGACATCCTTGTCTATGTCAGATATGAGGATGAGGAACAAGATGGGAGCGAGTACTGTGCCTTGTGGAACAAAGCTTTTCACCGTGGCTGCCTCGGACTTTACTCTGTTGACTACTACTCTCTGTGTTCTGTTAGTGAGGAAATTATAGATCCATCGACCGACTTTTCCTGTTATTCCTTTAGCACGCATTTTGTGCGCTATTACGCCATGGTCACACTTGTCGAAGGCTTTTGCAAAGTCTGTATATATTACATCTGCATTCTTTTTGTCTTCTAGTGCATTTAGGACCTTGTCGTAGTGATCCAATAGTTGAGACAGACAGGAGCGACCTGTTCTAAACCCATGTTGCCCTGGGTTGTGTAACTGATGTGTTTCTAGATGGGTGGTGATCTTGATTCTTAGGACCCTTTCAAAGATTTTTATGATATGGGATGTTAGTGCTATCGGTCTGTAGTTCTTTGCTGTTGCTTTACTGCCCCCTTTGTGGAGTGGGGCTATGTCTGTTGTTTTTAGTAACTGTGGGACGACCCCCGTGTCCATGCTCCCTCTCCATAGGATGGTAAAGGCTCGTGATAGGGGCTTCTTGCAGTTCTTGATGAACACAGAGTTCCATGAGTCTGGCCCTGGGGCAGAGTGCATGGGCATGTCATTTATCGCCTGTTCGAAGTCATTTGGCGTCAGGATAACATCAGATAGGCTTGTGTTAACCAAAGCCGCGTGTTATGCAGAGCATTTTTCTGGCAAATTGGGTCAGTTTTGTCCCAGAATGTGACCCACACCAGTCAACTAACACCCAGGTATCCATTTCATTGATGGGGAACATAGACAATTGGTGTAAAGAAACACGCCCAATGTTTCTACCCTCGCTGGGAATCGAACCTTGACCCTCGCCGAGTGAAGCGAGAGCTTTAGCCGCCAGGCCACGGGGCACCCATCAGTGTAAAATGGGTACCTGGGTGTTAGTCGATTGGTGTGGGTCGCATCCTGGGGCAAAACTGACCTAATTTGCCCGAAATGCTCTGCATAACAAGCATACTATCATATAGTATGTCATTGATGTCAGCTGGGACTGTATACCTTGTACATGTACTTGTAAAATTAAAATTATTATTACTATTATTATTATTATTAATGGCAGTATATGGAAGAATGGGAGACAATCAAGTATGATCCGAGGAAGAGGTGGATACACCCAATTCTCTGGATCAAGAGCCCCTCACAGGCTTCAAGGAGCCTCCTCCCAGGATTATTATAATAAAAAAGAAGCGCTAAACCACAAGGGTTATACAGCCTCCTACCAGGAGCTCCAGGTTTTAATGATCCAATTATTATTATTATAATCAAGGGGGAAGCGCTAAACCCGGAAGATTATACAGCGCCTGGGGGGGGGGGATGTGGAAGGCATTCAGGCTTAATTCGGGGAACTGGAGCACAGATCCAATTCCCTAAATCAAGAGCCCCTCACCAACATCAAGGAACCTTCCTTGAGGGGTAATGATCCAATTAAAATGTCTTTTCGCCCACACATTCACAAAATAACTTATAATCACAATTCTCTCTCTTACACGCTCATGAAGACGGACTAACCTGTTGACCCTGGGCTAATATGGAGAAATATAAACAAGTAACAAAGGCAAGAAATGGAGAAAGCTTCATGGTGGCTGATGTGAGGTTGTAGTGGGTGTGTGTTTATCAGCTGTTATCTCACCTGTTGACTAAGTCAGCTGGCCTCACACGCGCCATTTTTAAATACTCCCTACGAGCCCACTGGCACACAAAAATTTAATGATGATTTAATTACCACTATTGAGAGTGTTCTCACAGATCAAGTGGGCAGGAATAGGAAACAAAGACCCTCCACTATAAATAACAATAAAAACCAATGTAAATACTATAATGATCCACAGCTGCGCAATCTAACACATGCAGCTAGGAGGATTGGTAAAGTATACCGTGAATGTAGAACCCCAGACCTGCTCAGAACGTTCCAAGCTGCACTAACAAATGCAAGGAATAGAAAGGAAGAACTTAGGCAACAGGAATGGGAACAGTTTGTTAGTGGATTAAATAGGTCCACCCCTTTGAGTTTGGCTTGGAAAGGTATAAATAAAATAACCAGGAAAAAGACTGGCAATGTTGCTCATCCCTTTCCTCTTGAAAAAGCAAATGACCTCATAAATGACTGGGCCAAAACATCCAGGCATGAAAGCCTTCCATCTCATATTAGAAAAAATTTAGAGAGTACTTCTGAAGAAATGTTGAAACTGATTAATTTTATGAGCCAAAATATTGATGAGAGTGATTGCCTCTTTACCGAGTATGAATTAGATAATGCATTAACCAAAGGTCGATCAACTGCTCCTGGAGAGGATGGTATAACCTATGATATTCTCAGAACTCTAAGGCACGTGCCTGATAACCCTTTGTTGGCACTGTATAATCTCAGTTACATTGAGGGCGTTCTTCCTACTTCCTGGACCAATAGTCTCATTGTGCCTATCCCTAAGCCCCAACAGCCTGATACATTTAGGCCGATCTCCTTAACTAGTTGTCTTTGCAAAACTTTTGAAAGAATGATGCTTAACAGATTGTACTACAGAATCAGACATCAACTTTCCCCCTACCTCTATGGGTTCATGAAAGGTAAAAGTGTGCAGAACTGTATTTCCACCTTTCTCACTGCACACACCTCTACTAGTTTTACCACTTTTCTTGATCTAAAATCTGCATTTGATATTGCAAACAGAACAGTTATACTACATGAACTAGCCAAAATGAATATTGGTGGTAGCTTACTCTGCTGGATAATAGGATACCTGTCAAATAGAGTATCCTCTGTCCTTTACCAAGGCTTCAGAAGTGATTCTAAAGAAATGTTTTTAGGTACACCGCAGGGAGGAGTTCTTAGTCCCATGCTATTTAATATTCTGATTAATGCTCTCCTAAATGCTCTACCTGCCTCACCTAAACATATAGCTATAAGCTATGCTGATGATATCATGATCCATACAACAGGGCATAAGAAGATGAATACCATTCTTAATGAAGTTCAAGCAATTTGTAATCGACTAGGCCTCATAATATCTTCCTCTAAAACAAAGATATTAACAAGCAAACGACATCCCCCACCCATCTATTTGCAGGGTGAAATCATTAGCTACGTTAAAACTTACAGATATCTTGGTGTAGATGTACCCTTTAACAAATCCACTATACCACAACTAAACAAGAAATGCAAAGCTAGGCTAAATGCTCTCAAAGCTGTTGCTGGCTACAATCCCAACTATGGTGCTAATGTGAGAATCGTGAGAATGATGTACATAGCCTATGTTAGGTCCTTAATTGATTATGCTGCTCCCATGTTGATATTAGCTAGAGAAAGTTCCCTCCGACCCTTGGAGTTAATGCAAAATGAAGCTCTCAGGACTATTCTTGGCTGTCCCAGATCTACAAAAGTTCTTAACATGAGGAAGGAGCTTGGTATTTCTAGAATCAGTGATAGGATTGTTGAAATTAACACTGTACTCGGTATTAGAATGTTGAGAAACGAACCAGACACTGTCACAGTGAATCTTACCAAGTGTCTGGAGGTAAATACACACAGATCTAAATGGATTGTGAAAACGTGCAATTGCATTAAGTTTTATAACCTGCATGAACTGTATCACTGTAGGCAACAAGAGCATTTCACCCCTCCATGGAAGATGTGTTCATTTAATATCACATACCTACTAGTCCCTCCCAAGAAGCTCATTGCTAGTAATCCCTTCCTTAAATCTCTTGTTAGAGCAACTGCTCAAGAAGAAATTTTTCGCCTAGCTGGTAGTAATAAGTTATCACAAGTTATATACACTGATGGATCTAAACAGGAGTCTTCTGGCAGGGCTGCATCTGCTCTTGTTGCCACCTCCCTAGTTAAGAACGATAATAAATTTGTTGAGTTAGGCATAAGAATTAACAACTGGGCGTCTACACTGCAAACTGAATTGTTTGCAATCCTAATGGCGCTAAAGCTAACCTATGACACTGAGCTTGACTCTATCATCATTACTGATTCTATGTCATCATTGAAGGCTCTTGGCTCATATAATGACTCCAACAACATGCTCATTGGGGAAGCCAGGTATAGATACTCAAAAATTAGGGACAAAGGAATTAATGTACAATTGCTATGGATCCCATCACATATTGGATTACTCCTTCATGATAAAGTTGATATGTTAGCCAAGAAGAGTATCCAGAAGGAGAACGTAGAATATAACTTTGGTATAACTGTGTCTAGCATTAGGAATAATATTAGGAGAGAAGTAAATAATGAAGATGATTGTTATAGGAATGCAGTTAGAAGCCTGAGTAGATCTATAACCCACTATGATAACATGAACGTAGATAAGTATGTTTATGGAGCAACTTGCAATGTGAACAGACTGACTGATGTTGTAGTGGCCAGGCTTAGGCTTGGTTACAAGTACTTCTGGCAGTTTGGGAGACACACAGATGATGATCAAACTAAATGTAAATTATGTGATCAGGCATATGGTCACTCTCTTGAACACTATGTGCTTAATTGTCCACTTATTGAGGAATACAGAGACAGACAGTATAATAACCTATGTGACATGTCAAGATATCTTATTAATGAAAATAAGATACCAGATATACTAAGCAAATTTCCTAAATTTGCTTGTAACAGATAAGTGAACTATAGATATGTAGATATAAATCCATATGTATTCCTGTTAACCCTTTGGGGCCTAGTTCCTAGGCCTTTTGTGTATCCATATGCTCTCGCGCTACCGTCCACAGGATGGATATGGGGTGCACAATAAACTAGCCACTTCGGTGGCAAAATCTAATCTAAAAAAATCCACTAAGTACTGCTGTATAGCCCTTGTGGCTTAGCGCTTCTTTTTTATTATAATAATAATCCCTATATACCAAAAGTTTTATATGTTCAATTTGTGATAAATGGTTTAAAAAACCGACAAGTTAAAGACATCAACTCCAGGCTGAGGGGCTGATTACTCCTCCTTTCCTTACACCTTTTTGCTTTGTATTGGACTGATGAAGCCACTGTGTGGCGAAACGTTTCCTTAATAAATATTCCTACGTGTTGCATAAGTGTCTCTATCTTCCAATATTCGATTTAAATATTTTTAATACTGCTTCAATAAATTTTTGCAATGATTGCATTAGTAACATGATTATTATAGGTATACAGTGTTGCTAAATTATGGCGTTTTGACCTAAGATGTCAAAATAATGCTTAACAAAGTTAATAGAATTCTTGGCTTCACATCAAGAATTATAAATAATAGAAGTTCTAAGGTTATGCGTCAACTTCATGTATCTTTAGTAAAGCCTCATTCACATTACAGTACTCATTTCTGGTCTCCATGATGCAGAATTGGACATGAGTGCACTGAAAAAATACAGAAAGGGATGATGTAGTTAGTTCAATGGGTTTTCTTACCATCAAAATACAGTGATGCAATATTTTCCAAGTCTGCTAGTTTATTTTCTTGCCTCTCCATTCGGTATTTGTGTCAGGCATCTCGTAACTTCCGTGGTCCAATAACTTGACTTTTGTCATCCTTGGTGATAATGTCATAGTAGATTAAGGTGGAGGTAGCAATGGCAACTCCAGCATAATCACTGATCAAGTATCGGTCACATATGGCCGCCAGTGTGAGGAGTCTTGTTCTGTTCTGAGAGCTGCTGGCAGTCAGATCACTCAAGACATAGTCAGCATCAGTATCGACAGAAGGGCTATCTCTGGCATCATTTGAATTATTGTCAGAATCAGAAACTTCTCCAGCTGATGGTTCACTCTGTCTTTCCTACAGCTGCTTCCTGGCTCTGGCTGCATCCTGCTCCTCTTTTGCCGTCACTGTATCCCACATCCTCGTTACTGTCATGTCAACACAGCCAATTTTCATCTTCCTATGGCCTCTCTGGTCAAGAAGGAACTGTATCCCACATTTAGGAACTTTCACATCACAATTACAGTCCAGGTGATATCCGTCACAATATTTTTCACCCAACATCTTAACAGGTGTTAGGGAGGATAGGAATAAGACAGGGAAACATGCACCAACAGGGAATACAGTCACAGAAACCCAAGGCAAACGGAAACCAAGCCTGTGCACATACTATGCACTTGGTATCTGCAGACATGGGAAATCTGGAAAAACAGATGGGACGTGCAACTATGACCACCCTAGAAAATGCCATGCCCATATGACAACAGGAAAATGCAAACTCCCTTCCTGTAAGCTTTTTCACCCTGAACTGTGTACCTCTTCAGTACAGGAATGACTGTGCTATAACTTAAATTGCCAGGCATACCATCTAAAGGGGACAAAAAGATACAAAACATCCAGGCCATGGGAAAACCTGGATAGCCACAGCCACTCAAGAGGGAGAGGTTTTTTTAGTGCCAGGAAGGAAAAAAAAAACTGACAGGAAATGGCAGAAATCGTACACCAAATCCAGTCATTCCTGGAGTGGAACCACAGTCGATGGCCTCCACTCCAAACCAACAGATACAGATACTAATGCCGGAAAAAAAATCCCCCCCAGTACCAACAATACCACCAGTCCGATAACATTCTTCTTTGCAAATATACAGGGTATTACAACCCAGGATTCCAAATGGCCTGTTACCCCGGGTGTAATGGGAGCAAATAAACACAGTAGAAAAAGTTTAGACTTATATTATCCTTCACCAATTTAGAACAGCAATATGTACACTATGTACAGTGATAAGTATAGTGCACTCCACGATAAGCAAAGCAGAAATAAAAGCCACAAGATAGCAGACCGTGCTTCAACCAGCTCTAGAATGGGAATGACAAGGGCAGACAGGAGAACGGTATCCACATAACCTCTGTGATTGCCAAAACCATCTTCTTATTGGCTAGAACCTGGTCACTAGTTGAACGACGGGGCCCCATCATCAACTCTTAGCAACCTGGTTCGCTGGTTGGGGGAGATAGCCTGTAAATGAGGGTGTGTACATGCGCCGAATAAAGGTTACGTACTCTTTGCATGACACACAGGGTCTAAAGCCAGCAACAAACAACAAAATACCTTTCATCCGTGGACTGCTTGCAGAGGCAAAGGCAATGTTCGCGGCTTTCACTGAGACCCACATAAAGGATCACTTGGACAACGAAATATGGATCCCAGGTTACAACCTATACAGATGTGACAGAGTGAACAGGCAAAAGGGGGGGGGGGTTGGCCTGTACATTGCAGAGTCACTTGTTTGCACAGAACTGCTTAATGCCTCAAATGATGTAGTGGAAATTTTAGCAGTAAAGGTCGAGAACCAAAACCTAGTTATTGTGGTAGTCTACAAGCTTCCGGATGCAACATCCCAGCAATTCCAGGAACAGCTGTTAAAAATTGACCACTGTCTGGAAAATCTTCCAGCTCCTGCACCCAACATCTTGCTCCTGGGGGATTTCAACTTAAGGCACCTAAAATGGAGGAATATAGCAAATAATATTGTTGCAGTAATAACACCAGGAGGCAGCTCTGATGAAAACTCACACTCACACGAGCTTTTAAATCTCTGCACAAAATTCAATTTAAACCAGCAAATAATAGAGCCTACTAGACTGGAGAATACACTAGACCTCATCTTCACTAACAATGATGATCTGATAAGAAATGTCATCATATCAAAAACAATATACTCAGATCACAACATAATTGAGGTTCAGACATGTATGCGTGGATTCACCTCATTCGCTGCCTGACCACGGTCGAGTGCGGTTGTGCTCTGCACCCCTCTGCTGTTTTCAGGCGAGCTACCTTGTATCAACATGGCGCTGAGTGTGAGGAGGCGCGTAAATACCATTGGTATTGAGCTGCTTCGTGGGGCGATTTCCCACTCTTCAGCGCAGGTATTACTCCCAACAATCATTAGGGAGACCTATGGAATCCAGGACGATGAGGTGTACGGTGTAGCCCTGAATGGGGCTTACAGAATCTTTGTCAAACTGAATTCCACGTCCGTGTACGAGTCTTTGGTGACGAGATTCCAAGACGTGAGTCTTGACGCTACTCCAGCTGTGAAGGTGCGTTTGATCGACGTATCTCGCCACTTTACGTGGGTTAAGATACGTAATGTTCCATTTGAGGCAGATGAGGCTGACATCAGGAGTGTTTTCGAGGCATATGGAACCGTACATCTGGCACAAAAGGGCAAGTGGACGGCAGGTGCTTACATGGGCCGTCCAGAGGGTACCTTTTCCCTGAAGATGACTCTGAGACATCCCATACCGTCTTACGTCGTGTTGGAGGACTTCAGGACGCAAGTTATGGTATCGTATGCCGGACAGAGACGTACGTGCAGAATGTGTGGGGCGTACGACCATATGGCGGCAGAGTGCGTGAAGCTGAGGAGGCTGCCAGCACAAACTGGTGAAGCACCAGTTACCAGCGTGATAGCTGTTGAGAGCCCCACGCGAAAGCAAGGGCTTGGGCGCTTGTGGAGTGAAGAGGTGGAGGATGCCAAAGAGGAGACTGGCATGTGTGAGGTAAGCTGTGATGTAAAAGGATCTGTTACTAGACAAGGGAAAAGTACAGAAGTGCAAGTGCAGGAGGAGGTGCAGGCTCTAGAGGAAGAGCTTCAGGAAGTGTTAAAGACATTGACGCCACCTGCAGAGGATGTTGTTCCTGAGCTGGTGAGAGGCACGGCGTTGCCTGTAGAGGGATGTAATAATAAAAACCATAGCAGGGTTGACGGGCCAACTAGTAAGAGTGAGTTGTCGCCGTGTGCTGTGGAACGAGGCGTGGTGGAGGTTGAGGTACATCGTGAGGGTACCTCAGAAGATAACATGGATGTAGAGGGCATCACGAGGAAGAGAGCGGCGGCGTCAGACTCAGATGATGTCCTGACGCCGGCGCAGAGGTCTGGGAGGAAGGAAGAGCACTGTCGAAGTAGTTATGATAAGAGGCATCGCAAAAAAGGGGGGGGGGTTGATGGTGTGAAGCCTTGTGCTGGCTCTGGGGCAGGAGGCCCTGGGATGAATGAAGAGAGGAGGAAGGGTTGGAAACTATAAAGAGGCCTTAGGTGTATGACTGTGAACGTAAATGGATTGTGTAATAGTGTGAAGAAGGAATGGTTTCGAATGTTTCTGTATAAATATAGGGTGGATGTAGTGTTCCTGCAAGAACACAATTTCAAGGAGGGAAGAGTGCTCGAGGTGGAGGGGTTTCAGGTCATGACTCTGCCATCTGCACGTCTGAAAGGTGGTGTGGGGATATTGATCAGGGAGGCGAGCCCGTTTGTGTTGCTAAGAAGTGAGGGGGGAGGGGGGAAGAATATTGCGCGTGGATGGGTGGTGGATGGGGCAGAGGGTATCTTTTGTAAGTGTGTATGCACCAGCAGAAAATGATGTGAGGGTAAAAAGGGATTTTGTATGTGAAGAACTAGTTTTCTTCTTACGTGGGTTACCTACAGTGGCCGTCGTTGGTGGGGACTGGAACTGCGTTATTAGGAGGGCTGACGTGGAACCAAAAGGGGCGGGGCACGTGTCGGCGGCCTTGCGAGATCTTTTGAGGGATATTCAGTTGCGGGATGCGGTTGGAGGAGGGGCGTGGGAGGTAGAACACACTTTTGTAAGACGGGGTTACGCTGCTAGGTTGGATAGGCTGTATATATCTCAAGGGGTTGGGTTGACATTTTTCCGTACAATAGAAGTAGCTTATTCGGATCATTGGGTGGTAGTAGCAGAGGTGGCGTGGGAGTCACTAGCAGGTATATCTAGGGGTTATTGGAAATTAAATACAAGTGTGTTGGGTGATGAGGAGGGGATACAGGAATTTGCAACACTGTGGGAGGGGTTAAGTGCAGAGATAAATGGGGTAGAGGATGTGGTGATGTGGTGGGATGGTGTGGCTAAAGAACGGATTAAGCAATATTACGTAAAGGAAGGGAAACGTATCAATTCTTTAAAATATGGGCTTGCTAACTATTTGGAGGATAGATTACGGGGTTGCTATGCGAGGGGGGCGGTGGCGGGCAATTATCCCATGGATGATATTATGGCAATTAAAGGGAGACTGCGTGAGGTACAGGATGAAAGGTTCCAAGCGGTGCGGGTACAGGCGGGGGTGGAAGAGGTGTTATGGGGCGATAGACCTTCATCGTGCGTATTGCGTAGGCAGAAACAAAGACAGCAGGCAATGACTATTCCATGGTTGGAGGTTCATGAGTCGATAGGAGGGTACAGGGAGGGGCAGGTCATACAAGCTATGGAAGGAATGGGGGCGTTTGCTGACAAGTGGTATGGGAAGTACTGGCAACGAGAAGGGGTAGAGGATGGGGTTTTAGAACAGGTGTGTGGGAGTGTGGTATGTCAGTTGCATAACAGTGATAGGGAAGCACTGGGTGGGGAAATAACTGAGGGAGAAATATGGAGGGCTTTAAGTGGAATGCGAAAGGGCAAAGCACTGGGAATTGATGGACTCCCGGCAGAGTTTTATCAGCAGCATTGGGAATTAATGAGGCATTTTTTGGTTAGGTTATTAAATTGCATGAAGGAGAGAGGTGAGCTGGGTGAGAAGCAGGCAACGGCTGTCGTTGTATTGGTACCGAAGGGTAAGGGGCAGCATACACTTCGGGATTACCGGGCGATCTCGTTATGCGCAGATTATAAATTGTTTGCGAAGATTTTGGGAAATCGGGTCAAGTGTGTGGTGGGGCGGGTAGTATCAAAAACTCAGTTTCGTTTGCCAGGGAGCTCCATGGTGGAGGGGCATGGGTTACTTAGGGATTTCGTGGAGGCAAAAGGGGGGGGGAGGGAGGGAGGTTTGGTGGCGCTCGATTGGCAAGGGGCATACGATAGAGTGGATCGGAAAGCATTGAAAGCCATCCTCAGGGGTCAGGGGTTTGGGGAAGAAATAGTGGGTTGGGTTGAGGCGTTGTATGGAGGTGCAATGGCGAGGGTACAGATTAATGGTCGATTGGGTGAGAAGATTGTAATGGGTAGGGGAATTAGGCAGGGGTGTCCTATGTCACAATTATTGTTTGCGTGCGTACAGGACCCCTTTTATAGATTGGTGGAGCAGCGTATGTGTCACGTAGAGGGACCAGGGTGTGAGGTTGCGAGGGTTTGGTCAGTTTTAATTGGGTATGTGGATGATACAACTGTTCTGATCAGGGAGGGGATGTCAATGGACACATTAGACGGGGTAGTACAAATGTTCGCAGGGGCAACTGGTATGAGGGTAAATTCAGATAAATCCATGGTTATGGGGTTAGGGGCTTGGGCCGGTAGGGTTGATTGGGGTAGTGCAGTTGTGAGGAGGCAGGTGAATTCGTTAAAAATTTGCGGTCTGATTTATGCAGACGATCTAACTGTGGCACGCACGGAAAACTCGATTAGGATGGTAGAAAGGATTCAGGGACGCTTGGGTGCATTGCGACCATATCATTTGACCTTTGTGCAGCGTGCCATTGTTATTAATATCTTACTGTATAGCAAAGTATGGCACGTGGAAGCCGTGTTCCCATTAATAACTGGGCCAGCAATAACGAACATACTTAGGAAGGTTTTTAAATTCTTGTAGGGTTCGAGTTGTGATTGGATTAAAAGGGATGTGGTAATGTTACCTGTAAGTAAGGGGGGGCTGGGATTGTTGGACTTAAAGCGGAGGGTCAAATGTGTCTTCATTAAAAGGGAGGTGATGAGGGAAAGTGTGGGTGGGGGGGGGGTTTGGCCAGGATCCATAACAGATTGCAACGGATGTATACAGGAGTTGAGTTGCATGAGTGTGAAACTGTGTTGAGGGCTCTGGCGTGGGATCGAGAGCCAGCAAAGGTTAAAATAGGTAGGTTGTGTAGATTGTTAGCCGGAAGGGTTGTAGCGCCTGTAGAGGGAATTTTCCCCATGTATGCATGGGGAAGTATATGGAATAGGTTGCGTAGGATGCGGTTGCAACCTCGTGTTCGGGATGTAATGTATCGTTTTCTGCACGGCATTTTACCGTCGGGTGTGGTTCTACGGGATAGACGAGTCGTTGACGGGGGGGGGGGGGAGTGTGGGATATGTGGTGGGGAGGAGTCGGCTTTTCATGTAGTATATTTTTGTGATGGAATGAGGAGTGTCAAGGGGTGGTTAAATAGGGTGATAAATAGGATAGGAGGTAAAGGAATTTCTGTATTGAGAGCATTAAGTCTCGACGTGGGGGGTTGGGAGGAAAGTGTAATCAGAGCTGTGGGATACATTATGGCAGATTATATCTATGTAGTGTGGGGATTGCGGGGCAAACAGGTTACTGAGGTGAAGAGGAGGGTGATAGCGGTAACGTTCTATAAAACGGTATGTAGAAATAAGGAAATTTATGGGAGGAGGTGGGTGAAGGATTTTTCAGAGGGATATAGGTAACTTACGTTACAGGTTTTATTAGACTTGTAATATACGAGGGAGGGGAGGGTATGATTGGAAAGTGTTGCTGGGGTAGGGAAGTCATGGGTGAAAACAGGGTCGCCTCCCTGGTAATGGATGACAATAAATGTTTGCGTGAGTGTTGGATGAGTGATGCGTGAGTGAATAATATGTGGACCACGGGTGCTAGCACCTGTGGAGCTGGCCAGGTTTTTGTGTGACTGGACTATACACCTATTATACATATTGCGTGTGGTAATATTGATTTACGGTAATGACATTGTAATTTGGAGTTTTGCTATAATAATTGCATGTATTTGCTCCAACTTGTTTTCTAGGTGCCTTGCACTGCATAGTGTTGATGCTGTGATCATGCACGGTGTCCAGAGATATGATGTGATATGTTTGTTTTAATGTCTGTGCATTATTGTTCGCCACTGGTGAGCCGTAATTTTCAGTTTTGTTTTGAGAGTAAAGAGTTTAACGTACGTCAGATAGTGTAAATAAAGTTGGGCAACAGTGGTGTTATAGGTTTTTGTGGTTAGGTGCGTGCTAGGCACAGTCTTCATGTGTTACTTATGTCATGGTTATATTTTATGTTGTATTGTACTGTTGTCAATAGCAATTTGTTATGTCCATATAAGCTGTATAGAGCTTGAATGTCATAGTTGAAGCTGTTATTGTTTTTAACATTGGAATTGCATGTTTAAATGTGTAGAAGCTTACATGTGATGGATTTTTGAGACTAAGTTTATACATATGGCTTTGTAGTCATTTTGTATGTCTTTGTGACTTTTCTATATCATCATTGTTGTGTAATACATATTGTTATGTACTTGAACCAATAGGACAATTACATAAAAAATTGTTTTGATCATTGCTGTGTGACATTAGATTAGGCAACATTCATTGTTAGCATGTTAGGTTGTAATTTTTTTTTATATTTTATTTAAAAACTTTACAGCTTGATATTAAATAAAGATATAAAATGGGTACAGTAGGATCCTCAATCCTACAGAACATACACTAACCAATTATTAACAACACATTGTAATTGACATAAAAGAGGTTACCCATATACACTCACAAAATTTTCTATATAACATACTATGATAAACAATATAAACTATAACTATATAAACTATATAAATATAAACTATATACAACTTTCAGATTTGTATAGTTAACATAGTATGACTGACATATGACAAAGGTTCACAACCTTCACAGGAGATAATCAGAGTAATAACCTACATCACAATCTCAGTTAAACAATTACATGCTCTTCCCAAAATTAACCCCTTACACTAAATAAATATTAACAAATATTACTAAATATTACTACAGCCTCTTCCAAAGCCTGAGCACATTATATAAAATCTGAGACTAAACCATACTGTCCCATTACAAACTTATTAACGAGGCATTACAATTTATGGAAGTCATTAGCGTTCCATCTCGCAGCAACTAGATGAGCACATTATATAATGCTAAAATAAAGACAGTACACTCGCTAAAAACCCACAACACTCAACACAAACATAATTTAATAACCTCTCATTGCGATACAATTATCGCACATGAAATATGCCCAATAAAGGCTATAAACGCACACTCTACATAAGCCCTAAAGCTCTTCACGGTCTTAAAACTATAATCTTGACACCATTCACACTTAATACATGAAGAAGGTCATGACGACCCTGACACATCAAACACAGAATTCTCCATTCGGTACTACGTAATTACTTGATATCACCTTTGCTTTCTGTGCCCACTTGCATGCTACATACACGTATGCCACTCATCTACACCTTCATATACCCACATACACCTTACTCTCACCCCTCCCCAGGAGGCGACCCCGCTGTGTCCCCCTGAAAACCCCCTTCCCGTATGTAATCCCCAACCCCCCCCCCTTACTCAGCCCAAGTCGTAGATTGATGAGAAACCCTAACGTTAACATTCTATACCCTTCCGAAAAATCCTGTATGCAAGGGTTCTAAAGGAATGTAAAGAGGAGCTTAGCACACCTTTGGCTAATCTTTTCAACATATCACTACAAACTGGCATGGTGCCAGATAAGTGGAAAATGGCAAATGTGATACCTATTTTCAAAACAGGTGACAGGTCCTTAGCTTCGAACTATAGACCAATAAGCCTAACCTCCATAGTGGGAAAATTTATGGAATCAATAATTGCCGAGGCAGTTCGTAGCCACCTTGAAAAGCATAAATTAATCAACGAATCTCAGCATGGTTTTACAAAGGGGCGTTCCTGCCTTACGAATTTATTAACTTTTTTCGCTAAGGTATTTGAGGAGGTAGATCATGGTAATGAATATGATATTGTGTATATGGACTTCAGTAAGGCTTTTGACAGGGTCCCACATCAGAGACTATTGAGGAAAATTAAAGCACATGGAATAGGAGGAGAAATTTTTTCCTGGATAGAGGCATGGTTGACAAATAGGCAGCAGAGAGTTTGCATAAATGGGGAGAAATCAGAGTGGGGAAGTGTCACGAGCGGTGTTCCACAGGGGTCAGTGTTGGGCCCCCTGCTGTTCACAATCTACATAAACGACATAGATGAGGGCATAAAGAGCGACATCGGCAAGTTTGCCGATGACACCAAAATAGGCCGTCGAATTCATTCTGACGAGGACATTCGAGCACTCCAGGAAGATTTGAATAGACTGATGCAGTGGTCGGAGAAGTGGCAGATGCAGTTTAATATAGACAAATGCAAAGTTCTAAATGTTGGACAGGACAATAACCATGCCACATATAAACTAAATAATGTAGATCTTAATATTACGGATTGCGAAAAAGATTTAGGAGTTCTGGTTAGCAGTAATCTGAAACCAAGACAACAGTGCATAAGTGTTCGCAATAAAGCTAATAGAATCCTTGGCTTCATATCAAGAAGCATAAATAATAGGAGTCCTCAGGTTGTTCTTCAACTCTATACATCCTTGGTTAGGCCTCATTTAGATTATGCTGCACAGTTTTGGTCACCTTATTACAGAATGGATATAAATTCTCTGGAAAATGTACAAAGGAGGATGACAAAGTTGATCCCATGTATCAGAAACCTTCCCTATGAGGATAGACTAAGGGCCCTGAATCTGCACTCTCTAGAAAGACGTAGAATTAGGGGGGATATGATTGAGGTGTATAAATGGAAGACAGGAATAAATAAAGGGGATGTAAATAGTGTGCTGAAAATATCTAGCCTAGACAGGACTCGCAGCAATGGTTTTAAGTTGGAAAAATTCAGATTCAGGAAGGATATAGGAAAGTACTGGTTTGGTAATAGAGTTGTGGATGAGTGGAACAAACTCCCAAGTACCGTTATAGAGGCCAGAACGTTGTGTAGCTTTAAAAATAGGTTGGATAAATACATGAGTAGATGTGGGTGGGTGTGAGTTAGACCTGATAGCTTGTGCTACCAGGTCGGTTGCCGTGTTCCTCCCTTAAGTCAATGTGACCTGACCTGACTAGGTTGGGTGCATTGGCTTAAGCCGGTAGGAGACTTGGACCTGCCTCGCATGGGCCAGTAGGCCTTCTGCAGTGTTCCTTCGTTCTTATGTTCTTATGTTCTTATGTTCTTACATCGTACGATAAACCGTTACCGCTAGTACCCGCCTCCGCACCTCACAATTCCCCCTCCCCCTCATCACCCACGATATATATATATAATCCACTATTATATAATCCAAAGCTCTTATAACACTCTCATCGAACCCTCCCACATCTAGGCTTAGTGCACGCAGAACCGACACCCCTCGGCCCCCCCCCCCCGGTACTACCCTACCTAACCAATACCTAACACCCTCCAGTCCCCCACAAAAGTATACTGCATGGAACGCCGTCTCATCCTCCCCACAGATTCCACACCTTCCGCCCACAATTACCCCTCTGGTTCTTAAAACCTCCCCCGACGGTAGTATGCCATGCAAAAAACGATACATTACCTCCCTTACCCTAGGCTTTAACTTCAACTTGCTAAACCTATACCAAATACTCTTCCATGCGTACATGGGGAACAATCCCTCAACTGGTACAACAATCCTGTCTACAAGCAGCTTACACAAAACCCCTACTCGAATTTTCCTAGGTTCTCTAACCAACATCAAAGCCCTCAAAATAGTTTCACATTCCCTCAACTCCACACCACCATACAACTTACCCAACCTATCATATACTTTTCCCAGCTGCCCTCCACTCACACTTTCGCGCAAAACCTCCCATTTAAGAAACACACATTTAATCCTCCTTCTCAGATCCATCAACCCCAACCCACCCTGGCGCACAGGTAACATTACAACCTCTCTCCTCAGCCAATCGCACCTTGAACCCCACAAAAAGTTAAACACTCGTCTCAGAATTCCCACAATCGCCGTCCCTGTTAATGGGAACACGGCTGCTACGTGCCAAACCTTACTATACAATAATACATTTATAACAATCACTCGTTGCACGAGAGTCAGATGATGAGGTCGCAATGCACCCAGACGCCCCTGAATCCTTTCCATTAATCTATTCGAATTTTCCTCTCGAGCAGCGTCCAAATCATCCTTATAGGTGATACCACAAATTTTTAAAGACACCGTTTGTTTTCTCACAACGTTACATCTCCCCCCCCCTCCACCCAATCACCCAACCCCATGATCATTGACTTCTCTCTATTTACCTGCATCCCTGTTGCATTTCCGAACTGTTGCACAACATCATCCAAAACACCCAACGCCATCCCCTCCTGAACCAGGACTGTTGTATCGTCTACGTATCCTATTATTCCCGGCCACACATTCCCTACCCCCCCCCAATACCTCCACTCGTGTCACATACACACCGTTCAACCATTCTATAGAAGGGGTCCTGAATGCACGCAAACAACATTTGTGACATGGGACACCCCTGCCTAAGTCCCCTACCCATTACAATCTCCTCCCCCAAGCATCCATTAATCTGTACCCTCATCTTGGCTCCATTGTACAACGTGGTTACCCAATTACCTATTTCTTCCCCATAACCCTGCCTCCTAAGTATAGCTCCCAATGCTCCTCTTTCCACCCTGTCATAGGCCCCCTGCCAGTCTAAAGCCAACAACGCCGCCCTCCCTCCCCCCCTTTTGACTCCACAAAACTTCTCAGTATTCCATGACCCTCAATCATCGACCTTCCAGGCAAACCATACTGCGTTTTCGAAACCACTCTCCCTACCACACATTTGAACCGATTACCCAAGACTTTAGCGAACAACTTATAATCAGCACATAACAGAGATATGGCACGGTACTCCTTGAGGGTGTGCTGCCCCTTACCCTTCTGAACCAACACTACAACTGCTGTTGCTTGCTTGTCCCCCATCACACCCTTCTCCTTCATCTGATTAAATAACCTACCCATGAAACCCCTTATCACCTCCCAATGTTGGAGATAAAATTCAGCCGGGAGACCGTCTATTCCCGGTGCTTTGCCTTTCCTCATTCCCCTTAAAGCCAACTCTATTTCCTCCTCTGTTATTATCCCCCCTAAAGCCTTTCTATCACTATTCCCTAAATTACACGTCACATACTCACACACCTTCTCTAAATCCACATTTCCCACCTTCCCACTTGTCCAATACCCTTCATACCATTTATCCGCATACGCACACATTCCTTTTGTAGTTAGTATCTCCTGACCCATTCTATAACCCCCCGCCATCTCGTGTACCTCTAACCTCGGAATAGCTGTAACCTGCTGTCTTTGTTTTTGACGTCGCAACACACACGCCGATGGTTTGTCACCCCAAAGCACCTCCTCTACCCCTGCCTGCACCCTTACCGCTTGAAACCTCTCATTTTGTAACTCCCTCAGTCTCCCCTTGACCTCGACAATTTCATCCATAGGATAGTTGCCCCCCACAGCCCCCTTCCCATAACAGCCCCTTAACCTGTCCTCCAGATAATTTGAAAGCCCATATTTAAAATCATTTATACGTTTGCCCACCCCCACATAATATTTCCTAATCCTTTCCTTGGCAACACAATCCCACCATTGTACGACATCTTCCACTCCCTGTGCCTCCTCGCTAAGCTCCTTCCATAGGACAGAAAATCCCTCTAACCCCTCCTCATCACTCAATGCACTTATATTTAATTTCCAGTAACTCCTGTATATTTCTGCAAGCGCCTCCCACCCAACCTCCACCAACACTGCTCTATGATCTGACCATGCTACTTCAACAGTTTTGAAACCTCTCACTACAACCCCGTGAGAAAGATACACTATCTAACCTCGCTGCATACCCTCTCCTAACAAATGTATGCTCTGTCTCCCACGCCCCCCCCCTCGAATGCGTCTCTTAACCTAATATCCCTCAATAAAACTCGTAGGGCCACTGACACATAACCTGCCCCTTTCGGTTCCACATCAGCCCTCCTAATGACGCAGTTCCAATCACCTCCTACTATTGCCACCTCCGGTAATGCACGGAAAAAAAACACAAGGTCCTCGCACACAAACTCCTGCTTCACCTGTACGTTATTCTCTGCAGGCGCATATACGCTAATAAAAGCCACACGTTTCCCCATCCACAAACCATCTACGCGCAACACCCTTCCCCCTCCCCCCCCCTCACTTCTCTGCAAAACAAATGGGCTCGCCTCCCTAATTAATATACCCACCCCCCCTTTCAAACGGGCAGATGGCAGGGTTACCACCTGAAACCCCTCCATCTCCAACACCCTACCCTCCTTAAAATTGTGCTCCTGTATGAACACAACATCCACTCTAAATTTATTCAGAAACATTCGAAACCATTCTCTCTTTACACTATTACACAAACCATTAACGTTTACTGTCATACACCGGAGGCCTATTAAAGTTTCCACCCCTGCCTCCTCTCTTCACTCTTCCGATGGCCACCAGAACGTGTGGGACCACTTGTCACCTGCACACTTCCCTCTCTCCTCCTCCCCCTTCTTTCGGTGCCTCCTGTCATGGCCACCACTACCTTCACCTTCTGCCCATATTTGCTTCCCAGTCCGCTGCGCTGGCGTTAGGACATCATCTGAATCCGATGCAGCGGCTCTCTTTCTTGTGACAGGCGCATCCTCCATGGCTTGGTCTGGGGATGCCTCACAATGTACCTCTACCTCCACTGTACACAGTGGCAAAGATCTCGGTGACACCTCAGTCACGCTGTCACTCCCGTCGTCCGAATAGTTCTGTTTTTGATGCCCCACAGCCTTCACCTCGTCTTCTACCACCCTGTCAGGAGCAGCCACCTCCTCAGGCGGTGACAAGGACTTCAGAACCTCGGCTAATTCCTCCTCAAGTTCCAACACTTCCTCCTGTACTTTTTGCTCAACCCAATCCACTGGAAGTGTGTCTGGACCAGGTGACTGGTCAAGGGCCTCACCCTCTCCCCCAGCCTTATACGCCTCATCCACTATCTCGCTCCATAGATGACCACGCCCTCCTTCACATCGTTGTTCAACGCCTGCTTCGCCCGGTGTAGAAGCGGATGTCTCCGCCCCTGGGCCAGGAGCTCGTTGCCGCTTCCCACACTCCGCCGCTATGTGATCATATTCGCCACATAGTCGGCATGTACGCCTTTGCCCCGCGTATGACACCATGACTTGTGTCCTGAATTCCTTTAGGTACACGTAAGACGGTATGGGGTGTCGCAATGTCATTTTTAGGTTAAAAGTGCCCTCCGGCATACCTGTGTAGGCACCCGACACCCACTTACCATGCTGGGCCAAATGAACAGTTCCATATTCCTCAAAAACTTTTCTGATATCTGTCTCATCCGCCTCAAAGGGGACATTACGCAGTTTAATCCATGTATAATGTCTGGATACATCGATCATCCTCACACGAACAGCTGGTGTTGCATCAAGACTTACGTCCTGAAAACGGTTGACCAACGACTCATAAACCGTTGCTGAGAGCAGTTTCACAAAAAATCTACGTGCTCCGTTCAATGCTACGCCGTACAACTCTCCATCCTGAATTCCACACGTGTCTCTGATGATTTTAGGTAGTAATACCTGGGCTGATGCTGGCGTTATTGCCCCACTGAGAAGTTCAACACCGACAGTGTTAATCCTGCGTCTATAACTGCACGCCATGTTGACTAATGGTAGTTCTCCTGGTCAGACGACAGAGGCGCGACAAGCACCACCTCACACTACTGCTGTCAGGGAACTGAAGTGCGTTTGCGCAGGAGGTCTGCACGGCCCAATAGCGATGCAGACAATGAAGGTTGTAAATAGTGGGGTGGTTGGATAACCACGAGGGGGAGGGTAATATGTCTGTATAATATGTTCAGTGCAATGAATTGCATGGTCTGCAATCGATTATTCAGTACCATTTCAAGGGATGTGTATATAAAAGTGTTGTTCATATCATGTAATTCTGTTGGGTAGCTCCAACAGGTTTGGGTTATGAGGGAGCAGGAAGGGGGGGTGTACCCACACGGAGTTGTAAGTGTGGTTTGTAATGTTAGCTGTAGGTAGGATTGTGTTAATTTATACCCTAAAATGAGTTTTATATATTATATTTTGTAATGTCATGTTTTAAATAAAATAAAAAAAAAATAACACCAGGAGGCAGCTCTGATGAAAACTCACACTCACACGAGCTTTTAAATCTCTGCACAAAATTCAATTTAAACCAGCAAATAATAGAGCCTACTAGACTGGAGAATACACTAGACCTCATCTTCACTAACAATGATGATCTGATAAGAAATGTCATCATATCAAAAACAATATACTCAGCTCACAACATAATTGAGGTTCAGACATGTATGCGTGGAGCCCCAGACCGACATAATGAGACTAGTCACGAGGGAGCATTCACCAAATTCAACTTCAATAACAAAAACATAAAGTGGGACCAAGTAAACCAAGTCCTAACCGATATAAGCTGGGAAGATATACTAAGCAACACAGACCCCAACTTATGCCTAGAACAGATTAACTCGGTGGCACTCAATGTATGCGCAAGGCTTATTCCTCTAAGAAAAAGGAGGAGTAGATGTAAAATAGAAAGAGACAGGCGCTCCCTTTACAGGCGACGGAAAAGAATAACAGAGCGGCTAAAAGAGGTCAATATATCTGAAATGCGTAGGGAGACACTGGTCAGAGAAATAGCAAGCATCGAACTTAAGCTAAAAGAATCCTTTAGGAGTCAGGAATCGCGGGAAGAACTAAAAGCCATAAATGAAATCGAAAGAAACCCAAAGTATTTCTTCTCCTATGCCAAATCAAAATCGAGAACAACGTCCAGTATTGGGCCCCTACTTAAACAAGATGGGTCCTACACAGATGACAGCAAGGAAATGAGTGAGCTACTCAAGTCCCAATATGACTCAGTTTTTAGCAAGCCGCTAACCAGGCTGAGAGTCAAAGATCAAAATGAATTTTTTATGAGAGAGCCACAAAATTTTATTAACACAAGCCTATCCGATGTTATCCTGATGCCAAATGACTTCGAACAGGCGATAAATGACATGCCCATGCACTCTGCCCCAGGGCCAGATTCATGGAACTCTGTGTTCATCAAGAACTGCAAGAAGCCCCTATCACGAGCCTTTTCCATCCTATGGAGAGGGAGCATGGACACGGGGGTCGTCCCACAGTTACTAAAAACAACAGACATAGCCCCACTCCACAAAGGGGGCAGTAAAGCAACAGCAAAGAACTACAGACCAATAGCACTAACATCCCATATCATAAAAATCTTTGAAAGGGTCCTAAGAAGCAAGATCGCCACACATCTAGAAACCCATCAGTTACACAACCCAGGGCAACATGAGTTTAGAACAGGTCGCTCCTGTCTGTCTCAACTATTGGATCACTACGACAAAGTCCTAAATGCACTAGAAGACAAAAAGAATGCAGATGTAATATATACAGACTTTGCAAAAGCCTTCGACAAGTGTGACCATGGCGTAATAGCGCACAAAATGCGTGCTAAAGGAATAACAGGAAAAGTCGGTCGATGGATCTATAATTTCCTCACTAACAGAACACAGAGAGTAGTCGTCAACAGAGTAAAGTCCGAGGCAGCTACGGTGAAAAGCTCTGTTCCACAAGGCACAGTACTCGCTCCCATCTTGTTCCTCATCCTCATATCTGACATAGACAAGGATGTCAGCCACAGCACCGTGTCTTCCTTTGCAGTTGACACCCGAATCTGCATGACAGTGTCTTCCATTGCAGACACTGCAAGGCTCCAGGCGGACATCAACCAAATCTTTCAGTGGGCTGCAGAAAATAATATGAAGTTCAACGATGAGAAATTTCAATTACTCAGATATGGTAAACATGAGGAAATTAAATCTTCATCAGAGTACAAAACAAATTCTGGCCACAAAATAGAGCGAAACACCAACGTCAAAGACCTGGGAGTGATTATGTCGGAGGATCTCACCTTCAAGGACCATAACATTGTATCAATCGCATCTGCTAGAAAAATGACAGGATGGATAATGAGAACCTTCAAAACTAGGGAGGCCAAGCCCATGATGACACTCTTCAGGTCACTTGTTCTATCTAGGCTGGAATATTGCTGCACACTAACAGCACCTTTCAAGGCAGGTGAAATTGCCGACCTAGAAAATGTACAGAGAACTTTCACGGCGCGCATAACGGAGATAAAACACCTCAATTACTGGAAGCGCTTGAGGTTCCTAAACCTGTATTCCCTGGAACGCAGGAGGGAGAGATACATGATTATATACACCTGGAAAATCCTAGAGGGACTAGTACCGAACTTGCACACGAAAATCACTCACTACGAAAGCAAAAGACTTGGCAGACGATGCACCATCCCCCCAATGAAAAGCAGGGGTATCACTAGCACGTTAAGAGACCATACAATAAGTGTCAGGGGCCCGAGACTGTTCAACTGCCTCCCAGCATACATAAGGGGGATTACCAACAGACCCCTGGCATTCTACAAGCTGGCACTGGACAAGCACCTAAAGTCGGTTCCTGACCAGCCGGGCTGTGGCTCGTACGTTGGATTGCGTGCAGCCAGCAGTAACAGCCTGGTTGATCAGGCTCTGTTCCACCAGGAGGCCTGGTCACAGACCGGGCCGCGGGGGCGTTGACCCCCGGAACTCTCTCCAGGTAAACTCCAGGTAAACTGACCACATCGACTCAAGGTTGAGGGACTGATTACCTCATTCTCCTCCTGTTCTTCAAGTTTCTCCTAGGTATGGACTGATGAAGCCACTGTGTGGCGACACGTTTCCTCAATAAAGATACCCAAGAGTTGCACATGTGTCTAATTTAACAACATGTCAGTTCTTTGAACCATTCATCTACAATATATATATATATATATATATATATATATATATATATATATATATATATATATATATATATATATATATATATATATATATATATATATATATATATATATATATGTATGTGCAATAAGATCACAGTAAACAGGTGATTTCAGAATATGGAAAACAACCACTGTGAAAGAACAGAGAAACTCCAAGCACTTTCGTGACTACTCACATTATCAAGGAACAATGAAAGTAGAGCATCAAGGGAACGTATATAAGGGGTCTAGCACACACCGCACTATCAGATCCCACAACAAAGCAACAACTGACACGCGACTCATAAGAAAGGGAACACTGCAGCAGGCCAGCCGGCCCAACTAGACAGGTCCTTCACACAACCCACCAACAAACTATTCTACCCAAGAAATAAGAATTTTAAAAATTATTATTTGTCCAATGTATTATTAAATTCTTCCCAAATTCTATTAATTATAAGAGGATCTAATTTATATAAACCAAATTAAATATTCATATTATTGTCAAAACTGCTTTTTATGAAACAAGATTCATACAATAAGTGTCAGGGGCCCGAGACTGTTCAACTGCCTCCCAGCATACATAAGGGGAATTACCAACAGACCCCTGGCAGTCTTCAAGCTGGCTCTGGAAAAGCACCTAAAGTCGGTTCCTGATCAGTCGGGCTGTGGCTCGTACGTTGGTTTGCGTGCAGCCAGCAGTAACAGCCTGGTTGATCAGGCTCTGATCCACCAGGAGGCCTGGTCACAGACCGGGCTGCGGGGGCGTTGACCCCCAGAACTCTCGCCAGGTAAACTCCAGATGGTTAAAATCTCTCACATGAATAAATAGAGCATTGGAATCTTGTCCAGTTCTAATGCTATATTTATGTTGTTTTAATCTTAGTTCGAGATTTTTACCAGTTTGACCGTAATAAACTTTATCGCAAATTTTACAACGAATCTTATGTGAGTAATCACAAAAGCGCTTGGAATTTCTCTATTCTTTCACAGTGGTTATTTTGTCTTTATATATATATATATATATATATATATATATATATATATATATATATATATATATATATATAGACACAAAATAACCACTGTGAAAGAATATATATATATATATATATATATATATATATATATATATATATATATATATATATATATATATATATATATATATATATATATATATATATATATATATATATATATATATATATATATATATATATATATATATATATATATATATATATATATGTATATACTGTCCTCATACTGGATCCTCATCAAACTGGATCCCATCATACTTCAGAGGCTTGTTTATTTGGGGTCTTGTATGTAGGCAGTGTGTTTAAGTTGCCCAGGCCTGGAGGGCCATGCCGGCGAGAGAGTGACAGAGTAAACCTTGTTGACTGAGTGATGTTTGCTGCCAGAGTGAGACAGAGTTAAGCGTGGGGTGGGTGAACTGGATATGCCTACAGGTGGCAGCACCATCATGGCACAAAACATGAACCCAGCTAGGCATACATCACTCAGCCACCTACCCATGGTCATCCTCGACCATGACAGGCAAAAAAAAAAAAACTCAGTCTCTCTCTCAGGAACAGGACACAGAACACAATAAAAACATACATGTGGACATGGACAAAAAAAAAAAAATCCTACAGGGAGGTGTGCTAAAGATCATGGTCCAAGGCAGGGAGCTTTGGTGAGTGTCACTGCACACCTTCCTGCATCTGGACAGATACTGCAACACAGGAGACATTGCTGCAGCTGAGCTGTGATGTAACGGGGTATGGTCTCCTCTGGAACGGCGAAGCAGTCATTGTAGTAGTCGCTACAGGGTTCACTCAACCTGGGGCACAACCTGCTAGTGCCCTAAACTGAGGCATCATCAGTACTCAGCAACTGGGCAGGACTTCTTCTGGTAAGTGACTCAGGAGGACATTTATTGACTGGTACTGTTGCTGGGGCTGTCACTGCCAGCGAGAGTGAACTGAGTCGTAGAAGAGATGACTCATAATAGCATACACATAACTGAAGTGAGCGGGCTAGCAGTGATAGTGACATCATCTTTTTGCAGGTTCCTCACTGAAGCTGTGACACGTGTCAGACAGTCACCTGCCGACAGGGCTACTGTGGCTTGATGATGTCATCCTCTCGACAGCTGGAGTCATAGTAGAGGTTAGTCTAAGAGTCCTCAGACTGGTTTTCTACACACAACTGCACTCTGACGGTCAGGTGGAGTGTAACGAGTCTCAATGGGGGGTCATAATAGGACGACTCGGGCATGGCGTCTATGAGCTGTGAGGATGACATCTTTCTGTACATGGGGGCTTAACACTTGTAATATGATGCCTGGACCGATTAGAGTTAGTAGTGGAACAGTCACAATGGGATGCCATGTAACACGAGGATGTTACCAATGGACTGGGCTCAGACCACACATTGGGACACATGGAAAACTGCACATACCAGCTCTGCACATGTGGTTACAACATGGACTGCACTAGCAAATGATGTTTTTCTATGCAAAAATCGACACTAAGACATACAAGAACATGTGAGAACACTGACTGAGAGAAATTAACATGTGATATATCTTCTCTCAGTCATTCTCGACAATACTAAATACAAATTGCTCACTGTGTAACTAACACTGTCGATGTGACATCATGTAATGTCAGGTGTGGTGTCGTGAGGCATGTTGTGGGGTGACATCGCGAGATGTCAGGGCAGACGTCCAGGGTGACATCTCAAGGTGACGTCGAGCAGACATTCTGGGTGACGTCCTGGAGTGACGTTGGGCAATGGTGACATCATGCAGCACGGTGACATCATGGGGTGATGTTTGGCAGATGTCGTGAGGTTACATCCTGAGGTGACATTGGACAGCATTGTTGGTGACATCGGGCAGACATCCAGGGTGACGTCGCGAGGTGAAGTCGGGCAGACGCCCTGGGTGATGTCACAAGGTGATGCCAGGGAGCAGACAACAGCATGTGGCTTTGGACATCTGGCTTGGTAACCCACGTGGCTTGTAGATCCACGTGACCTTATCCACACGTGGCTTCGTGATCCACATGGTTTTGAGTGACCTCGGCCACCCTGATACACAGCTTTGGTGAGAATTCACGCTAAATTCAGATAAAAACAGCAGAGAAGGAATGAGTAACGTAGAATGGGGGTGGTGGTAGTGGTGTGAGGTGAGCATGGGTGGCGTGTAGTGAGCGAGGATCCGGCCACTTCCTCTGCTCCTCACACAACACATGTGGAGTCAAGAATGAAGTCGATCACCCTGGATGCAGAACACCACCATAACTCACCACTGACTTGTTGAAATAGTCGTGCTGAGCTGAACAACAGCAAAACCATATAAGTGATGCTGAACTTGTGACTGAAGAACAGCATGGGATGCTGTGAACACCCAGGTAACACCACAAAGATTTCTTGAGAAAAATTCAGCAAATTTTGACCTAGATCCTGCTGATCATGTGGCTGACTGATGAAACTTGCAGACACGACTTCAGGACAACTCGCAGAGAGACGGATGTTTTTTGTACGAAACGATAAAGTAGTCAACATCTTCGGCTTCCTTCCTCTCTCCGGGCAAACAGACTAGCTGCGACCACGGCTTCCACCATTTATCGTCAAAGTATTGCGGTGGGTGTGCAAGCCGGGATCAATAAAGGCTTCGAAGGCAGCATTATTTTATTTGGGTTATTATTATTATTATTAAAGATTAGCCGGTATTCTCCCGGCCCGGGCCTTTTCCAAGTGGTGGCCCGGCCTTGGCTCCCTCTTTAGGGAGTGTCTGAGACCGAAGTCTCTCATGGGAGGAGGCACAAGTACCTCCTCATCTTTGGGACCAACTGTCACCAGGCCTAGCCATAAGCTAGGCCTCTCTGGTCTGCCATCCCCGCCCCAAGGGAGCAAATGGGAATGAGTCTTATGAGCTAAAAGCTCGGACTCAGGCACCTACCCTACCCGAGAAGGGTTAGGCATGGTGTCGATGTTTTATTTGGGTTCTTGGTACACAGGCAGTGTGTTTAAGTGCCCCGAAATATTATCTTCTAATGCTTCTTCTTCTTCTTCTTCTTCTTCTTCTTCTTCTTCTTCTTCTTCTTATTATTATTATTATTATTATTATTATTATTATTATTATTATTATTATTATTATTATTATTAATATTAATATTATTAATTTATTTTTATAATATTCTCTTGCAGATTGGACAGTGAATTAAAATTTTGAAAACTAAAACTCTGCATATGCAGTATGTTTTAAATAAGTGACCCACTGATCAAATCAGACTGGTTCCGAACCCTCGACTGGTCCGAACCCTCGACCGATTTCAGACGGTTTCGTTGGACAATAAAGCAGACTGTAAACGGATGGGGTTGTAGACGCCCTTATAAACACAAACAATAAATAAAAAAACAGGAGCGCACTCCGGTAAGCTGTCCTAACATACAAGTACAGTTAGAAATACAAATACAAATAGCTAGAGCTTCACTTTAAGGAGGTTATTAATAGAGTATTCAAGAGGTTGCTAGTAGAATTACAGTAATTCAACCATTCAAATCATTATGAAGCCCTGTGTAGTCTGCAATCAATCAAACAAACGGGCTTCCACATGGATAAATTGTCATTTTTGTGGAAATTGGTGTCACGCCCCTTGTGCAAATATCCAAGAACTAGCTACAAGAAGTATTAAAACAGGGAAGTGTTTTTGGGTATGTCCAAATGAGATAAATCTGTGGACTAATATCACATTGGTATTAAAAGAGGATAACATCAAAGCTGCTTTCATAGACAACCTGGAAGCTTTCTACAACAGATGGGAACATAAAAAGTCTGGGCTGGATGGTACTGCCCTTGATGCTGGTCATGTAGACAGAAACTGTAAGGCTGGAGGTGATGTCCTGGTTGTCAGTAAATGTGGGACTGATAGTGCTGTCCTGGTAGACAGTAATGGTGAAGCTGGAGGTGCTGTCCTGGGAGACAGTAATGGTGAAGCTGGAGATTTTGTCCAGGTAGTCGAGAATTGTACGCAAGAAGGAATGCATATAAATGACCTCATGGGAGACAGGAGCCGTAGTGGGGAATCAAGTGTAGTCAAAGATAAGATAAAACCAATATTGCAAACTAGAAATACCACAGGAAATAGCAAACAAGAGGACTCCACTAGCAATAGTGAGGATATATTACCAAAAACAACTGGTGGGAGCTCCTTTGTTGGTGCTAGGGAGGATAGGAATAAGACAGGTAAACATGCACCAACAGGGAATACAGTCACAGAAACCCAAGGCAAACATGCATCAACAGGGAATACAGTCACAGAAACCCAAGGCAAACAGAAGCCAAGCCTGTGCACATACTATGCACTTAGTATCTGCAGGCATGGGAAATCTGGAAAAACAGATGGGACGTGCAACTATGACCACCCTAGAAAATGCCGTGCCCATATGACAACAGGAAAATGTAAACTCCCTTCCTGTAAGCTTTTTCACCCTGAAATGTGTCCCTCTTCAGTACAGGAAATACTGTGCTATAACTTAAATTTCCAGGCACACTATCTAAAGGGGGAAAAAGATACAAAACATCCAGGCCATGGGAAAACCTGGGTAGCCACAGCCACCCAAGACGGAGAGGTTTTTCAGTGCCAGGAAGAAAAAAAATAACTGGCAGGAAATGGCAGAAATCGTACACCAAATCCACTCATTCCTGGAGTGGAACTACAGTCGATGGCCTCCACTCCAAACCAACAGATACAGATACTAATGCTGGAACCCCCCCCCCTTCAGTACCAACAATACCACCAGTCCGATTACATTCTTCTTTGCAAATATACAGGGTCTAAAGCCAGCAACAAACAACAAAATACCTTTCATCCGTGGACTGCTTGCAGAGACAAAGGCAATGTTAGCGGCTTTCACTGAGACCAACATAAAGGATCACTTAGACAACGAAATATGGATCCCAGGTTACAACCTATACAGATGTGACAGAGTGAACAGGCAAAAGGATGGGGGGGGTTGGCCTGTACATTGCAGAGTCACTTGTGTGCACAGAACTGCTGAATGCCTCAAATAATGTAGTGGAAGTTTTAGCAGTAAAGATCGAGAACCAAAACCTCGTCTTTGTGGTAGTCTGCAAGCCTCCGGATGCAACATCCCAGCAATTCCAGGAACAGCTGTTAAAAATTGACCACTGTCTGGAAAATCTGCCAGCTCCTGCACCCAACATCTTGCTCCTGATGGATTTCAACTTAAGGCACCTAAAATGGAGGAATATAGCAAATAATTGTGTTGCAGTAATAACACCAGGAGGCAGCTCTGATGAAAACTCACACGAGCTTTTATATCTCTACCTGGAGTTTACCTGGAGAGAGTTCCGGGGGTCAACGCCCCCGCGGCCCGGTCTGTGACCAGGCCTCCTGGTGGATCAGAGCCTGATCAACCAGGCTGTTGCTGCTGGCTGCACGCAAACCAACGTACGAGCCACAGCCCGGCTGATCAGGAACTGACTTTAGGTGCTTGTCCAGTGCCAGCTTGAAGACTGCCAGGGGTCTGTTGGTAATCCCCCTTATGTGTGCTGGGAGGCAGTTGAACAGTCTCGGGCCCCTGACACTTATTGTATGGTCTCTTAACGTGCTAGTGACACCCCTGCTTTTCATTGGGGGGATGGTGCATCGTCTGCCAAGTCTTTTGCTTTCGTAGTGAGTGATTTTCGTGTGCAAGTTCGGTACTAGTCCCTCTAGGATTTTCCAGGTGTATATTATCATGTATCTCTCCCTCCTGCGTTCCAGGGAATACAGGTTTAGGAACCTCAAGCGCTCCCAGTAATTGAGGTGTTTTATCTCCGTTATGCGCGCCGTGAAAGTCCTCTGTACATTCTCTAGGTCGGCAATTTCACCTGCCTTGAAAGGTGCCGTTAGTGTGCAGCAATATTCCAGCCTAGATAGAACAAGTGACCTGAAGAGTGTCATCATGGGCTTGGCCTCCCTAGTTTTGAAGGTTCTCATTATCCATCCTGTCATTTTTCTAGCAGATGCGATTGATACAATGTTATGGTCCTTGAAGGTGAGATCCTCCGTCATGATCACTCCCAAGTCTTTGACGTTGGTGTTTCGCTCTATTTTGTGGCCAGAATTTGTTTTGTACTCTGAAGAAGATTTAATTTCCTCATGTTTACCATATCTGAGTAATTGAAATTTCTCATCGTTGAACTTCATATTGTTTTCTGCAGCCCACTGCACAAAATTCAATTTAAACTAGCAAATAATAGAGCCTACTAGACTGGAGAATACACTAGACCTCATCTTCACTAACAATGATGATCTGATATGAAATGTCACCATATCAAAAACAATATACTCAGATCACAACATAATTGAGGTTCAGACATGTATGTGCGGAGCCCCAGACCGACATAATATTAGTCACGAGGGAGCATTCACCAAATTCAACTTCAATAACAAAAATATAAAGTGGGACCAAGTAAACCAAATCCTAACGGATATAAGCTGGGAAGATATACTAAGCAACACAGACCCCAACTTATGCCTAGAACAGATTAACTCGGTGGCGCTCGATGTATGCACAAGGCATATTCCTCTAAGAAAAAGGAGGAGTAGATGTAAAATAGAAAGGGACAGGCGCTCCCTTTACAGGCGATGGAAAAGAATAACAGAGCGGCTAAAAGAGGTCAATATATCTGAAAGGCGTAGGGAGACACAGGTCAGAGAAATAGCAAGCATCGAACTTAAGCTAAAGGAATCTTATAGGAGTCAGGAATCGCGGGAAGAACTAAAAGCCATAAATGAAATCGAAAGAAACCCAAAGTATTTCTTCTCCTATGCCAAATCAAAGTCGAGAACAACGTCCAGTATTGGGCCCCTACTTAAACGAGATGGGTCCTACACACATGACAGCAAGGAAATGAGTGAGCTACTCAAGTCCGAATATGACTCAGTTTTTAGCAAGCCGCTAACCAGACTGAGAGTCGAAGATCAAAATTAATTTTTTATGAGAGAGCCACAGAATTTGGTTAACACAAGCCTATCTGATGTTATCCTGACGCCAAATGACTTCGAACAGGCGATAAATGATATGCGCATGCACTCTGCCCCAGGGCCAGACTCATGGAACTCCGTGTTCATCAAGAACTGCAAGAAGCCCCTATCACAAGCTTTTACCATCCTATGGAAGAGGGAGCATGGACACGGGGGACGTCCCACAGTTACTAAAAACAACAGACATAGCCCCACTCCACAAAGGGGGCAGTAAAGCAACAGCAAAGAACTACAGACCGATAGCACTAACATCTCATATCATAAAAATCTTTGAAAGGGTCCTAAGAAGCAAGATCAACACCCATCTAGAAACCCATCAATTACACAACCCAGGGCAACATGGGTTTAGAACAGGTCGCTCCTGTCTGTCTCAACTATTGGATCACTACGACAAGGTCCTAGATGCACCAGAAGACAAAAAGAATGCAGATGTAATATATACAGAGTTTGCAAAAGCCTTCGACAAGTGTGACCATGGCGTAATAGCGCATAAAATGCGTGCTAAAGGAATAACGGGAAAAGTCGGTCGATGAATCTATAATTTCCTCACTAACAGAACACAGAGAGTAGTAGTCAACAGAGTAAAGTCCGAGGCAGCTACGGTGAAAAGCTCTGTTCCACAAGGCACAGTACTCGCTCTCATCTTGTTCCTCATCCTCATATCTGACATAGACAAGGATGTCAGCCACAGCACCGTGTCTTCCTTTGCAGATGACACCCGAATCTGCATGACAGTGTCTTCCATTGCAGACACTGCAAGGCTCCAGGCGGACATCAACCAAATCTTTCAGTGGGATGCAGAAAACAATATGAAGTTTAACGATGAGAAATTTCAATTACTCAGATATGGCAAACACGAGGAAATTAAATCGTCATCGGAGTACAAAACAAATTCTGGCCACAAAATAGGGAGAAACACCAACGTCAAAGACCTGGGAGTGATCATGTTGGAGGATCTCACCTTCAAAGACCATAACATTGTATCAATCGCATCTGCTAGAAAAATGACAGGATGGATAATGAGAACCTTCAAAACTAGGGATGCCAAGCCCATGATGACACTCTTTAGGTCACTTGTTCTATCTAGGCTGGAATATTGCTGCACACTAACAGCACCTTTCAAGGCAGGTGAAATTGCTGACCTAGAAAATGTACAGAGAACCTTCACGGCGCGCATAACGGAGATAAAACACCTCAATTACTGGGAGCGCTTGAGGTTCCTAAACCTGTATTCTCTGGAACGCAGGAGGGAGAGATACATGATTATATACACCTGGAAAATCCTAGAGGGACTAGTACCGAACTTGCACACGAAAATCACTCACTACGAAAGCAAAAGACTTGGCAGACGATGCACCATCCCCCCAATGAAAAGCAGTGGTGTCACTAGCACGTTAAGAGACCATACAATAAGTGTCAGGGGCCCGAGACTGTTCAACTGCCTCCCAGCACACATAAGGGGGATTACCAACAGACCCCTGGCAGTCTTCCAGCTGGCACTGGACAAGCACCTAAAGTCAGTTCCGGATCAGCCGGGCTGTGGCTCGTACGTTGGTTTGCGTGCAGCCAGCAGTAACAGCCTGGTTGATCACGCTCTGATCCACCAGGAGGCCTGGTCCCAGACCGGGCCGCGGGGGCGTTGACCCCCGGAACTCTCTCCAGGTAAACTCCAGGTAATATAATTTTCTAATAAACTTTACGCGATACATAAACTCTCTCTGTGTCTGTCTCTCTCTGTGTCTGTCTCTCTCTGTGTCTGTCTCTCTCTGTGTCTGTCTCTCTCTGTGTCTGTCTCTCTCTGTGTCTGTCTCTCTCTGTGTCTGTCTCTCTCTGTGTCTGTCTCTCTCTGTGTCTGTCTCTCTCTGTGTCTGTCTCTCTCTGTGTCTGTCTCTCTCTGTGTCTGTCTCTCTCTGTGTCTGTCTCTCTCTGTGTCTGTCTCTCTCTGTGTCTGTCTCTCTGTGTCTGTCTCTCTCTGTGTCTGTCTCTCTCTGTGTCTGTCTCTCTCTGTGTCTGTCTCTCTCTGTGTCTGTCTCTCTCTGTGTCTGTCTCTCTCTGTGTCTGTCTCTCTCTGTGTCTGTCTCTCTCTGTGTCTGTCTCTCTCTGTGTCTGTCTCTCTCTGTGTCTGTCTCTCTCTGTGTCTGTCTCTCTCTGTGTCTGTCTCTCTCTGTGTCTGTCTCTCTCTGTGTCTGTCTCTCTCTGTGTCTGTCTCTCTCTGTGTCTGTCTCTCTGTGTCTGTCTCTCTCTGTGTCTGTCTCTCTCTGTGTCTGTCTCTCTCTGTGTCTGTCTCTCTCTGTTACTTACTCTCTCTGTTACTTACTCTCTCTGTTACTTACTCTCTCTGTTACTTACTCTCTCTGTTACTTACTCTCTCTGTTACTTACTCTCTCTGTTACTTACTCTCTCTGTTACTTACTCTCTCTGTTACTTACTCTCTCTGTTACTTACTCTCTCTCTTACTTACTCTCTCTGTTACTTACTCTCTCTCTTACTTACTCTCTCTCTTACTTACTCTCTCTCTTACTTACTCTCTCTCTTACTTACTCTCTCTCTTACTTACTCTCTCTGTTACTTACTCTCTCTCTTACTTACTCTCTCTCTTACTTACTCTCTCTCTTACTTACTCTCTCTCTTACTTACTCTCTCTCTTACTTACTCTCTCTGTTACTTACTCTCTCTCTTACTTACTCTCTCTCTTACTTACTCTCTCTCTTACTTACTCTCTCTCTTACTTACTCTCTCTGTTACTTACTCTCTCTCTTACTTACTCTCTCTCTTACTTACTCTCTCTCTTACTTACTCTCTCTCTTACTTACTCTCTCTGTTACTTACTCTCTCTTTTACTTACTCTCTCTGTTACTTACTCTCTCTGTTACTTACTCTCTCTGTTACTTACTCTCTCTGTTACATACTCTCCCTGTTACTTTCTCTCTCTGTTACTTTCTCTCTCTGTTACTTACTCTCTCTGTTACTTACTCTCTCTGTTACTTACTCTCTCTGTTACTTTCTCTCTCTGTTACTTTCTCTCTCTGTTACTTACTCTCTCTGTTACTTACTCTCTCTGTTACTTACTCTCTCTGTTACTTACTCTCTCTGTTACTTACTCTCTCTGTTACTTTCTCTCTCTGTTACTTTCTCTCTCTGTTACTTACTCTCTCTGTTACTTACTCTCTCTGTTACTTACTCTCTCTGTTACTTACTCTGTTACTTACTCTCTCTGTTGCTTACTCTCTCTGTTACTTACTCTCTCTGTTACTTACTCTCTCTGTTACTTACTCTATCTGTTACTTACTCTCTCTGTTACTTTGTCTCTCTGTTACTTACTCTCTCTGTTACTTACTCTCTCTGTTACTCTCTCTGTTACTTACTCTCTCTGTTACTTACTCTCTCTGTTACTTACTCTCTCTGTTACTTACTCTCTCTGTTACTTTCACTCTCTGTTACTCTCTCTGTTACTTACTCTCTCTGTTACTTTCTCTCTCTGTTACTCTCTCTGTTACTTACTCTCTCTGTTACTTACTCTCTCTGTTACTTACTCTCTCTGTTACTCTCTCTGTTACTTACTCTCTCTGTTACTTACTCTCTCTGTTACTTACTCTCTCTGTTACTTACTCTCTCTGTTACTTACTCTCTCTGTTACTTTCTCTCTCTGTTACTTACTCTCTCTGTTACTTACTCTCTCTGTTACTTACTCTCTCTGTTACTTACTCTCTCTGTTACTTACTCTCTCTGTTACTTACTCTCTCTGTTACTTACTCTCTCTGTTACTTTCTCTCTCTGTTACTTTCTCTCTCTGTTACTTACTCTCTCTGTTACTTACTCTCTCTGTTACTTTCTCTCTCTGTTACTTTCTCTCTCTGTTACTCTCTCTGTTACTTACTCTCTCTGTTACTTACTCTCTCTGTTACTTACTCTCTCTGTTACTTACTCTCTCTGTTACTTACTCTCTCTGTTACTCTCTCTGTTACTTACTCTCTCTGTTACTTACTCTCTCTGTTACTTTCTCTCTCTGTTACTTTCTCTCTCTGTTACTTACTCTCTCTGTTACTTTCTCTCTCTGTTAATTACTCTCTCTGTTACTTACTCTCTCTGTTACTTACTCTCTCTGTTACTTACTCTCTCTGCTACTCTCTCTGTTACTTACTCTCTCTGTTACTTTCTCTGTTACTTACTCTCTATGTTACTTACTCTCTCTGTTACTTACTCTCTCTGTTACTTACTCTCTCTGTTACTTACTCTATCTGTTACTTACTGTCTCTGTTACTTTGTCTCTCTGTTACTTACTCTCTCTGTTACTTACTCTCTCTGTTACTCTCTCTGTTACTTACTCTCTCTGTTACTTACTCTCTCTGTTACTTACTCTCTCTGTTACTTACTCTCTCTGTTACTTTCTCTCTCTGTTACTCTCTCTGTTACTTACTCTCTCTGTTACTTACTCTCTCTGTTACTTACTCTCTCTGTTACTCTCTCTGTTACTTACTCTCTCTGTTACTTACTCTCTCTGTTACTTACTCTCTCTGTTACTTACTCTCTCTGTTACTTACTCTCTCTGTTACTTTCTCTCTCTGTTACTTTCTCTCTCTGTTACTTACTCTCTCAGTTACTTACTCTCTCTGTTACTTACTCTCTCTGTTACTTACTCTCTCTGTTACTTACTCTCTCTGTTACTCTCTCTGTTACTTTCTCTCTCTGTTACTTTCTCTCTCTGTTACTTACTCTCTCTGTTACTTACTCTCTCTGTTACTTTCTCTCTCTGTTACTTTCTCTCTCTGTTACTCTCTCTGTTACTTACTCTCTCTGTTACTTACTCTCTCTGTTACTTACTCTCTCTGTTACTTACTCTCTCTGTTACTCTCTCTGTTACTTACTCTCTCTGTTACTTACTCTCTCTGTTACTTACTCTCTCTGTTACTTACTCTCTCTGTTACTCTCTCTGTTACTTACTCTCTCTGTTACTTACTCTCTCTGTTACTCTCTCTCTCTCTCTGTTACTTACTCTCTCTGTTACTTACTCTCTCTGTTACTTACTCTCTCTGTTACTTACTCTCTCTGTTACTTACTCTCTCTGTTACTTACTCTCTCTGTTACTTACTCTCTCTGTTACTTACTCTCTCTGTTACTTACTCTCTCTGTTACTTACTCTCTCTGTTACTTACTCTCTCTGTTACTTACTCTCTCTGTTACTTTCTCTCTCTGTTACTTACTCTCTCTGTTACTTACTCTCTCTGTTACTTACTCTCTCTGTTACTTACTCTCTCTGTTACTTACTCTCTCTGTTACTTACTCTCTCTGTTACTTACTCTCTCTGCTACTCTCTCTGTTACTTACTCTCTCTGTTACTTTCTCTGTTACTTACTCTCTATGTTACTTACTCTCTCTGTTACTTACTCTCTCTGTTACTTACTCTCTCTGTTAATTACTCTCTCTGTTACTTACTCTCTCTGTTACTTACTCTCTCTGTTACTTACTCTCTCTATTACTTTCTCTCCCTGTTACTTTCTCTCTCTGCTACTTACTCTCTGTTACTCTCTCTGTTACTTACTCTCTCTGTTACGTACTCTCTCTGTTACTTACTCTCTCTGTTACTTACTCTCTCTGTTTCTTACTCTCTCTGTTACTTACTCTATCTGTTACTTTCTCTGTTACTTACTCTCTCTGTTACTTACTCTCTCTGTTACTTACTCTCTCTGTTACTTACTCTCTCTGTTACTTACTCTCTCTGTTACTTACTCTCTCTGTTACTTACTCTCTCTGTTACTTACTCTCTCTATTACTTTCTCTCTCTGTTACTTTCTCTCTCTGTTACTTACTCTCTCTGTTACTCTCTCTGTTACTTACTCTCTCTGTTACTTACTCTCTCTGTTACTTACTCTCTCTGTTACTTACTCTCTCTGTTACTTTCTCTCTCTGTTACTTACTCTCTCTGTTACTTACTCTCTCTGTTACTTACTCTCTCTGTTACTTACTCTCTCTGTTACTTACTCTCTCTGTTACTTACTCTCTCTGTTACTTACTCTCTCTGTTACTCTCTCTGTTACTTACTCTCTCTGTTACTTACTCTCTCTGTTACTTTCTCTCTCTGTTACTCTCTCTGTTACTCTCTCTGTTACTTACTCTCTCTGTTACTTTCTCTCTTTGTTACTTTCTCTCTCTATTACTTACTTTCTCTGTTACTTACTCTCTCTGTTACTTACTCTCTCTGTTACTTACTCTCTCTGTTACTTTCTTTCTCTCTTACTTTCTCTCTCTGTTACTTTCTCTCTCTGTTACTCTCTCTGTTACTTACTCTCTCTGTTACTTTCTCTCTTTGTTACTTTCTCTCTCTATTACTTACTATCTCGGTTACTTACTCTCTCTGTTACTTACTCCCTCTGCTACTTACTCTCTCTGTTACTTACTCTCTCTGTTACTTACTCTCTCTGTTACTTACTCTCTCTGTTATTTACTCTCTCTTACTTACTCTCTCTGTTACTTACTCTCTCTGTTGCTTACTCTCTCTTACTCTCTCTCTCACTTACTCTCTCTGTTACTTACTCTCTCTGTTACTTACTGTCTCTTCTATTACTTTCTCTCTCTGTTACTTACTCTCTCTGTTACTTATTCTCTCTGTTGCTTACTCTCTCTGTTACTTACTCTCTCTGTTACTTACTCTCTCTGTTACTTACTCTCTCTGTTACTTACTCTCTCTGTTACTTTCTCTCTCTGTTACTTACTCTCTCTGTTACTTACTCTCTCTGTTGCTTACTCTCTGTTACTTTCTCTCTCTGTTACTTACTCTCTCTGTTACTTACTCTCTCTGTTACTTACTCTCTCTGTTACTTACTCTCTCTGTTACTTACTCTCTCTGTTACTTACTCTCTCTGTTACTTACTCTCTCTGTTACTTACTCTCTCTGTTACTTTCTCTGTTACTTACTCTCTCTGTTACTTTCTCTGTTACTTACTCTCTCTGTTACTTACTCTCTCTGTTACTTACTCTCTCTGTTACTTACTCTCTCTGTTACTTTCTCTCTCTGTTACTTTCTCTCTCTGTTACTTACTCTCTCTGTTACTTAATCTCTCTGTTACTTTCTCTCTCTGTTACTTTCTCTCTCTGTTACTTTCTCTCTCTGTTACTTACTCTCTCTGTTACTTACTCTCTCTGATACTTACTCTCTCTGTTACTTACTCTCTCTGTTACTTACTCTCTCTGTTACTTACTCTCTCTGTTACTTTCTCTGTTACTTACTCTCTCTGTTACTTTCTCTGTTACTTACTCTCTCTGTTACTTACTCTCTCTGTTACTTACTCTCTCTGTTACTTACTCTCTCTGTTACTTTCTCTCTCTGTTACTTTCTCTCTCTGTTACTCTCTCTGTTACTTACTCTCTCTGTTACTTACTCTCTCTGTTACTTACTCTCTCTGTTACTTTCTCTCTGTTACTTTCTCTCTCTGTTACTTACTCTCTCTGTTACTTAATCTCTCTGTTACTTTCTCTCTCTGTTACTTTCTCTCTCTGTTACTTTCTCTCTCTGTTACTTACTCTCTCTGTTACTTACCTTCTCTGATACTTTCTCTGTTACTTACTCTCTCTGTTACTTACTCTCTCTGTTACTCTCTCTGTTACTTACTCTCTCTGTTACTTACTCTCTCTGTTACTTTCTCTGTTACTTACTCTCTCTGTTACTTTCTCTGTTACTTACTCTCTCTGTTACTTACTCTCTCTGTTACTTACTCTCTCTGTTACTTACTCTCTCTGTTACTTACTCTCTCTGTTACTTACTCTCTCTGTTACTTGCTCTCTCTGTTACTTACTCTCTCTGTTACTTACTCTCTCTGTTACTTACTCTCTCTGTTACTTACTCTCTCTGTTACTTGCTCTCTCTGTTACTTACTCTCTCTGTTACTTACTCTCTCTGTTACTTGCTCTCTCTGTTACTTACTCTCTCTGTTACTTACTCTCTCTGTTACTTACTCTCTCTGTTACTTTCTCTGTTACTTACTCTCTCTGTTACTTACTCTCTCTGTTACTTACTCTCTCTGTTACTTACTCTCTTTGTTACTTACTCTCTCTGTTACTTACTCTCTCTGTTACTTACTCTCTCTGTTACTTACTCTCTCTGTTACTTACTCTCTCTGTTACTTGCTCTCTCTGTTACTTACTCTCTCTGTTACTTACTCTCTCTGTTACTTACTCTCTCTGTTACTCTCTCTGTTACCTACTCTCTCTGTTACTTACTGTCTCTGTTACTTACTCTCTCTGTTTCTTACTCCCTCACTCTCCATCCTTCTCTCTCTCTCTGTCTCTCTCTGTCTGTCTGTCTCTGTCTCTGTCTCTGTCTCTCTCTCTCTCTCTCTCTCTCTCTCTCTCTCTCTCTCTCTCTCTCTCTCTCTCTCTCTCTCTCTGAAATTCCTTTTTATATTTTTGTATAAACTCTGGTAGGAATTATCGAGGGAAAACAAGACAATATAGTTTAGTACTTTATTTATATTGCATAATAAAGTATCAATATTTATAATGGTTATTACAAGAAAATTTGTGATCAATAAGGTTATTTTTAGCTACGAACTGTGAAGAAGATGGCAAAACTGGGAGACGAAATCTGAGAGGGAAAAATTTTTTATCTTATATTTATTATTCTGTATAAAACACTATAATTAATGATCTATTCATCAGATCTGAAGCTCAGGTGGAGGTGAGGAGAGGGGGGAGAGGGTTTAAGGGGGGAGGGGATGAACGAGGGGGAAGTAAACGAGGGGAGTGAGCGGGAAAGTGAATGGGGAGGAGTGAGCAGAGAAGCTTAACAACAGGGAAATTAGAGATAGAAAGGGATAAGAAAGGGGAGAGGAGTCAGTGAATGGGGAAAAAAGAAACGAGGAGAGGGTAAAGAGGAGGAAAGGGAAGTTAAAGAGAGAAAGACAGACAGACAAGGACGAAGGAGTGGAGAGACATGCCTGTTCACGATAAGCAGAATTTTTTTTTCTATTTCGCACTGTAGGCACACACAAACAATGCACCGCCTATACAACACATACATCTAGCACAATATACACACAGTGGAACACACCTTCAGGCGGAACACGCACACACACGTGACAGGTTTGTTATCATCCCCTGGTGAGAATTTCTTGTGCCTCTGAGAGTACTTACATTCTTTAACACTACAACAGCATTTACGGAGGAGAGTGTTACAAATATGTCAACATACAGGGTGTTTCACTCGTAGGAGGCCCCGAGGTGGTACTTCTGTAGTTACAACCTACGAGAGTACCAAATCGAGGCCTCCTATGGGTGAAACACCCTGTATAGCTCTCCTGCAGAGGTCATGGGTTGTGTTTATTGTGTCCCCATATAAACACTGCTCTCACGCCAAGCTAAGATCACCAAAGAAAAAACAAAAATATTCACTATTCAGTAGCTGTCTTGGCTGAAAGTGTGTATAGACGTCAACAATTCAGATGACTTGCCCAGCATAGCAACAACATTCCGTCACCTCTTTCAGAGTGCGTGCGCTGTACTGACCACTGTAATAACCCGCTTGCTAAGAATCCCGTCATAAATGTTACCTTGCTCACGCTCAAACAGCACGTTAAAAGCTGAAAAATATCACGTGTCTTGACGTACACACGCACACGCACACACGCATGTCTTGTAGATGCTTCAGTCTTTGTCACTGACAACCTCATTCACTCCCTACAGCCCTTTCCGGGATGACCTCCTACGACTCCTGCTCTCCTACTCCTTCGTGTTTTGTTTTATATATATATATATATATATATATATATATATATATATATATATATATATATATATATATATATATATAGATTTATATATATATATATATATACACACACACTCTAGAAAGTCGTAATTAACGACCGTCAATCATATTCACGAAAATCTGGAATTATTTTTTTACTATATCAGATCTTGTATATATTATTGTAATTTTAATTATTATTATACAGTAACAATGAGATAATGTGAGGCTTTCACTTGATGCTTCTCTCTCACTGCTGTTATGTCGCCTTAGGGTTATCTTGTGTGCTCGAGTCCCCAGAATATTCCGCATCTAAATCCTCATCATCGGTTTCACCAGTCTCCGGTGCTGGTGACTGATCTGTTGTGCTTTCCAGGATGTCGACCTCCTGCCCAACAGGAGCAACGGTAGTACTGTCTATATCAAGAGTCGAATCCTCTAAGCTGTCGATGTTTTGGCTGGGATGTGATGTACTCTGGGTTGGTTGGGATTCTTCGTGTTGGACGTCTGCCATGATGACGAACCTGCCATGTGTGCGTCTCAACACTCCCTGACCCTCACTTATAATCTCCACGTTCTTGGACGACGATGTATGTCCCGAAAAGTCGTATAATAACCTGGAATGACGTATTGTATTATTAATGGTATGCAGTGCCGATGACCTGGTGAATAAGACGCATTTCCAACACGTGGGAACAGGGCCATTTTTATAAGGGGGCAAAAGGGGCACCTGCTCCGGGTCCCCCTGCCAGAGGGGCCCCCAGACGAAAAACTTCCTTTATAACAAACTGTAATAATAAACAAAAATAGTTTAATTAATACAAGGAATTAACAAATAATTATGGGGGGGACAGAAAATAGAAAGAAAGGGCGCCCCCCCAACCCCCTCTCCCTTTGAAATTGAATGATCAAATTAAAATTCAATATATTTTTTTATAATTTGATAAATTAAACTAAACTATGTGAAATTAAACTTTATAGAGAAATTCAATTTTTAGACTTGTGTTATCTTAGCCAGGCAATATATACTTTTTATTCTTATATATTATACATTACCTATGAAATTATTATTAAAAAATTTTTTCGTCGGTATAAATTTATCTTTTGATGTTGTCTTATCTCCTCTGACATATTTTTATCCCTGTAAATGGAATACCACTATTTTTCTATCTTTTTTCCTAGAACTTCTACACCAAAGATATGAATAAACTCAGACTAGATATAATAATTACGCTGGTGTTGTATGATGTTACTAAAGCGTCCTGGAGGTGCACCACCATAACACAATATTTGAAGTGTTCTTTTATGATGCAAGGTAAATTAACTTAAAAGTAAAAAAAAGGTGACGAGGCCTTTCTTGGCCGTTATAAACTGGCCCTCTCCTAATAGCCTTTCTTGGCCGTTATAAACTGGCCCTCTCCTAATAGTCTTTCTTGGCCATTATAAACTGGCCCTCTCCTAATAGTCTTTCTTGGCCATTATAAACTGGCCCTCTCCTAATAGTCTTTCTTGGCCATTATAAACTGGCCCTCTCCTAATAGTCTTTCTTGGCCATTATAAACTGGCCCTCTCCTAATAGTCTTTCTTGGCCATTATAAACTGGCCCTCTCCTAATAGTCTTTCTTGGCCATTATAAACTGGCCCTCTCCTAATAGTCTTTCTTGGCCATTATAAACTGGCCCTCTCCTAATAGTCTTTCTTGGCCATTATAAACTGGCCCTCTCCTAATAGTCTTTCTTGGCCGTTATAAACTGGCCCTCTCCTAATAGTCTTTCTTGGCCATTATAAACTGGCCCTCTCCTAATAGTCTTTCTTGGCCATTATAAACTGGCCCTCTCCTAATAGTCTTTCTTGGCCATTATAAACTGGCCCTCTCCTAATAGTCTTTCTTGGCCGTTATAAACTGGCCCTCTCCTAATAGTCTTTCTTGGCCATTATAAACTGGCCCTCTCCTAATAGTCTTTCTTGGCCATTATAAACTGGCCCTCTCCTAATAGTCTTTCTTGGCCATTATAAACTGGCCCTCTCCTAATAGTCTTTCTTGGCCATTATAAACTGGCCCTCTCCTAATAGTCTTTCTTGGCCATTATAAACTGGCCCTCTCCTAACAGCCTTTCTTGGCCATTATAAACTGGCCCTCTCCTAATAGTCTTTCTTGGCCGTTATAAACTGGTCCTCTCCCAATAGCGTTAATTTTTACAAAAAGAGCATTGAATCAATTTTTTTCTTGAAGTTAGACGGTTCTGGTTTCTTTCATTTATAAATTACAATATTTTAACTTAAATGCCTAGTTGGTCGGTCCGTCGGTCAGCCCATTAGCAAATTAATATATAAAAAAATATACATAGACAGATACCAAAAGCGCGACACCAAAGACATAAATAAATGCACATCGGTAATTATTATGTAGTGAAGATGGAATATATTACAAACTGAAAATTATAGTCATTATTATTATCATAATCAAAAAGAAGCGCTAAGCCACAAGGACTATACAGCTAAAAAAAAAAAAAAAAAAAAAAAAAAAAAAAAACAAAAAAAAAAAAAAAAAAAAAAAAAAAAATTATAGTCAAAGTTATTTTTAAAGTCAATATAATTGAGAAAAATAAAATCAGACATCTTCTTCGAAACTTAATATATTTATTTTTTTATAAAGCTCCTGTTTATCGTTCATTTTAGTTCATTTCTTATTTGTAATTCGTTTAATTTCCTTGCTGAGGCCCCCTTAAAGTGCCCCGGGCCCCCCAAGGTCTAAATCTGGCCCTACGTGGAAATCCTGGCTTAAGCCCTCTAGAATGAAATCCAGGATTTAATTCTGGAGGGCTTAATCCTGGATTTCATATCACTTAAAAGTGATAAGAAGTTAAAAATATAAAAGAAATCGACTTTAAAGATATATGATTTTAGTATTATTGAAAATTTCATACACTATCGTGTTTTTGTAGTCATTGGTCAATATAATACAGTGAAAATTAGCCATCAGCTGAAAAAATAGTATTCGCTTTTGGTCGACTTCCCCCCCCCCCTCGTGGCTACGCCATCCTGGGCGGGCGAAACGTTCAGGCAACAAAGACACCCAAGTGTTGTTCTACTCATCAGCCAGGATGACCTTCACCGGCACCGAGACAACCTCTCTTGAGCGACCAGAAGTTACTGTTTCTCTACCCAAATGAATACAATGGTCGCAGATGTAATGCTGACTCACCGACAACTCTAAGTTGAGTCTCTTATATATATATATATATATATATATATATATATATATATATATATATATATATATATATATATATATATATATATATATATATATGCAAAACAACCACTCTGAAAGAATAGAGAAATTCCAAGCGCTTTCGTGACTACTCACATTATCATTATCCTTGATAATGTGAGTAGTCACGAAAGCTCTTGGAATTTCTCTATTCTTTCAGAGTGGTTCTTTTGCATATTTTGAAATCACCTGTTTACTGTGATCTTATTGCATATATATATATATATATATATATATATATATATATATATATATATATATATATATATATATATATATATATATACATACATATATATATATATATATATATATATATATATATATATATATATATATATATATATATATATATATATATATATATATATATATATATATACACACACACACATCGGCCGGTTCCCACCAAGGAAGGGTGGCCCAAAAAGAAAAAAACTTTCACCATCATTCACTCCATCACTGTCTTCCCAGAGGGGTCCTTTACACTACAGTTATAAAACTGCAACATTAACACCCCTCCTTCAGAGTGCAGGCACTGTACTTCCCATCTCCAGGACTCAAGTCCAGCCTGCCGGTTTCCCTGAATCCCTTCATAAATGTTACCATGCTTACACTCCAACACCATGCTTACACTCCAACAGTACGTCAACTCCAAAAACTATTTGTCTCCATTCGCTCTTGTTTAACACACTCACGCATGCTTGCTGGAAGTCCAAGCCCCTCGCACACTAAACCTCCTTTACACAGGATGAAGGGCAGAAGAGGTTTGATGCTCGTGAAGTGCTCTTGTTCCAAAAGACTGGAGCTACACTCCCTTACCTTTGATCCAACCTTGATTAGTTCATTCCAGCACAACACATAGACAACATCAACTTCATTATGTGTAGTAGTGACTATACTCTACATGACCAAAATACTCTAGCTATATACTTGTCCAAACTTCCTACCACTACAGATATCAGTAGTAGAACTCAACACACAACTCAGGGTATAAATAACCATAATTTAAACCTAGAAGATGATTGATCACGTTGACCCTGATCTAAACCTCCATAATCTGACACCCAATCAAAACCTATTGGAAAGTAACTGCCTTTATTACACAGCATCACAAGCCAGCACTATCCTAAACAATGCTAAAAGTCTATCAGTACTTAACTACAACATCAGGTCCTTAAGCAAACACTATGATGACCTCTTAGCACTCCTTGAATCACTAAAGACACCCTTCTCCTGCATTATTCTTACTGAGACCTGGCTTAAGCAGGACACAATAGATATCTACCCTCTACCAGGATACACAACAATTCACAACTGCAGACCAAACCAAGTTGGGGGTGGTATTGCAATCTATTACTCTAACCAATTATCTTGTCTTAGCACCACTTGCTTTAGTGATGAATACGGGGAATACATTATTGCTAATTTTACTGTAAAAAACCTTAAGACGCCTATAACAATCGGTGCCATTTACCGGATACCTCACACAAACATCCCAAATTTCAGTGAGAAATTAAAGTCACTAATAACAAACAGACAAATGAATAAGCACCACCTTCTCTTAGCTGGATACTTCAACATCAACCTTGGCTTACTAGATGATCAGCCTGTAACTGACTTCATCAACAACATGAACAACACACTTTTCATACCAACAATAACTAAACCAACCAGGCTCACTGAGACAAGTGCAACCATAATAGACCACATATGGACCAATATACTAGCCCCCCTTAAATCAGGGATAATCACAGATAGCACTACAGACCACTACCCTACCTTCCTCCTGACAAACATTAGTAAACCACCACTTGAATACAACAAAGTCTCATTTAGACTCCATGACGAGGCCTCAGTAAGGAAGTTCACAGCAGACCTAGAGACTGTTGACTGGCCTACAGAATTCTCCAAGGCCAATGGTATTGATGACTGGACAGACATTTTTCTTAACAAATTACTTAGACTATACAACAAACATTGTCCTATAAAAACAAAACAGATCACAAACAAACGGCTTGGTTGCCCATGGCTAACCAGCACCATTCTGAAATCCATTGACAAGAAACACCAATATGAAAAGCAATATAGACAGGGCTTAATACACAAAGATATTCTTAAACACTATTCATCAGCTCTCACCAAAGTAATAAAGAAAGCCAAACAACTATACTACTCCAGTAGATTCACAGACACTAGAGGAGATATAAAAAAGACCTGGAAAACACTCTCTCAGATTCTAGGGACCCACAAACTGAGAAAAACCAAGAATATTGTCCTAACTAAACCTAATGAAACACCACTACATCCCACTGACACAGCTACCAAGATAAACGACTTCTTCTCAACCATAGGATCTAATCTCACCAGTAAAATCCCACATACCAATGCCCATGCCGGGGACTACCTAGATGGGAATTTCCCTAATTCCTTCTATCTTGCACCAACTGAGCCCACGGAAGTCACCGAGATTATAAAGTCACTTAAAAATAACTCGGGGAATCTGTCTCATGTCCCACCATTACTGTACAAGCGAGTGGCCCATGTCCTTTCGCATGCTATTTCATTACTTTTTAACAAGTCACTAGAGACTATGACCTTCCCGAAACTACTCAAGATGGCAAGGGTTACACCAATACATAAAGGTGGTGACCCTACAGATTTAAACAACTATAGGACAATATCTAACCTACCATTGCTATCCAAAATCTTTGAGAAACTCGTGCACAGGAGACTGTATTCATTTATAACGGCTCAAAACATACTCAACCCCTGCCAATTTGGATTCAGGAAAAATAAAAGCACTAATGATGCAATCATAAAAATGCTAGATCTGCTGTACACAGCATTGGAAAGTAAGGAATATCCACTAGGAATTTTTATTGACCTAAGAAAAGCTTTTGACACAGTAGACCACGACATCCTACTCCACAAACTTGATCATTACAGTATAAGAGGCCATGCGCTTGCTTATTTCAAATCTTACATTACTAATAGGTATCAGTATGTCATCATTAAAGACACATCATCAGCAACACGGCCAATTGATACTGGAGTTCCGCAGGGAAGTGTCCTTGGTCCCCTGCTCTTCCTCATATACATCAATGACCTTCCAAACGTATCCCAACACCTGAAACCCATTCTCTTTGCTGACGACACGACTTATGTCATCTCTCATCCTAATCTTGCCACCCTCAACACCATTGTGAATGAGGAGCTGATCAAAATATCGACTTGGATGACAGCCAATAAACTTACGCTTAACACTGACAAAACCTACTATATTATGTTTGGTAACAGAGCAGGAGATGCACAAATTAACATTAAGATTGACAACACACTAATTACCAGAAATAATGGGGGCAAATTCCTAGGCTTATACCTTGACAACAACCTGAATTTCAGCACCCATATCCAGCATATAACCAAAAAAGTATCCAAAACGGTTGGGATCCTCTCCAAGATACGATACTACGTGCCGCAAAATGCCCTTCTCACACTATACCACTCACTTATTCATCCATACCTCACCTATGCTATTTGTGCTTGGGGATCAACTGCAGCAACACACCTAAAGCCAATAATAACCCAACAAAAAGCTGCAGTAAGAATAATCACTAAATCCCATCCCACCCCCCCCACTCTTCATAGACCTAAACTTACTCCCTGTTCAGTACATCCACACTTCCTACTGTGTAATCTACATCTACAGGGCCCTAAACTCTAATATCAACCTTGACCTAAAACGCTTTCTTGATAGTTGTGACAGAACCCACAGGCATAACACGAGACACAAACATCTCTACGACATTCCCCATGTCCGACTAAACCTTTACAAAAATTCAATGTATGTCAAAGGCCCTAAAATCTGGAATACCCTACCTGAGAACTCTAGAACTGCAGACACATTCATCACCTTCAAAACTACCATTAGAAAACATCTTATCTCCCTGATACACCCCGTCAATTAACTACACGAATACCACCTGGTGGTTCACACTTACACTCACTCACTCATTTGACCATAAACAGAAATATTAATCTCAATCTTAAAATAATGAATCCTGTGATACTCCAATACTGAAACTATGTACTGTGCCAAAACAAAAGCATTCACATTGCTAAACTCACAAACTAGTATTTAGTCACTTAGCCATAATACCAACTTACCTCATAATTTGTAATATTTTACAATTAAGAATAAAACTAAGTCTGCCCGAAATACCTAGCCATGCTAAGCGTTCTAGTGGTACACTCTGTAATCACTATTTTACAACATGTAAACCAAACAATAACCAAATTTCTGTAAACTCAGCATTGTAATCCTTATAGAGAATAAACTTTGAATTTGAATTATCTCCCATTCCACAGGTGCTCTATAACCCATACGAGTTCAGCACTTTCCTTTGATGATAATAATAATAATAATAAATAAATAAATAATAATAATAATAATAATAATAATAATAATAATAATAATAATAATAATAATAATAATAATAATGTGATTAATAATAACTGAGGCAAGAGAGTATTGTCATATTTTTATAACTTTAAATTGAGTATCACACATAAATGATCAAGTTCGTTCACTTTTCATCTAGTTATGTATACCGAGATGTAGGCCCGTAGCCCCAGGGGAGGCACTTTAAGATGTAGGCCCGTAGCCCCAGGGGAGGCACTTTAAGATGTAGGCCCGTAGCCCCAGGGGATGCACTTTAAGATGTAGGCCCGTAGCCCCAGGGGAGGCACTTTAAGATGTAGGCCCGTAGCCCCAGGGGAGGCACTTTAAGATGTAGGCCCGTAGCCCCAGGGGATGCACTTTAAGATGTAGGCCCGTAGCCCCAGGGGAGGCACTTTAAGATGTAGGCCCGTAGCCCCAGGTGAGGCACTTTAAGATGTAGGCCCGTAGCCCCAGGTGAGGCACTTTAAGATGTAGGCCCGTAGCCCCAGGGGAGGCACTTTAAAATGTAGGCCCGTAGCCCCAGGTGAGGCACTTTAAGATGTAGGCCCGTAGCCCCAGGTGAGGCACTTTAAGATGTAGGCCCGTAGCCCCAGGGGAGGCACTTTAAGATGTAGGCCCGTAGCCCCAGGGGAGGCACTTTAAGATGTAGGCCCGTAGCCCCAGGTGAGGCACTTTAAGATGTAGGCCCGTAGCCCCAGGGGAGGCACTTTAAGATGTAGGCCCGTAGCCCCAGGTGAGGCACTTTAAGTGTCCCGGGGAGGCACTTTAAGTGTCCCGGGGAGGCACTTTAAGTGTCCCGGGGAGGCACTTTAAGTGTCCCGGGGAGGCACTTTAAGTGTAGGCACTTTAAGTGTCCCGGGGAGGCACTTTAAGTGTCCCGGGGAGGCACTTTAAGTGTCCCGGGGAGGCACTTTAAGTGTCCCGGGGAGGCACTTTAAGTGTCCCGGGGAGGCACTTTAAGTGTCCCGGGGAGGCACTTTAAGTGTCCCGGGGAGGCACTGGGGATGTCCTGGGTAGTACGTTTGGACAAATATATGAGTGGGAGGGGCTGGATGTGATTGGTGTCGTGGGTACGAGAGTAAATTTTTGGGTAACTTTTGGGTGACGGTGGTTTTGATAAGAACCTGCCTCGTATGGGCCAGTAAGCCTTCTGCAGAGTTCTTCCATTCTTATGTCCGTATATTCTTATGCACTGCCTCCAAAAATTTTGTCTGCCCCTCCCCAGGCACTACCGGTCGTCCATATGCTTCAACAGTAATTGTTCTCGTATTGTTAATGAACATTATGTTGCTAAGTTCAGCTGTGATGAACAATGTTGTGATACGTACTGGTAGGAACACATGCCACTAGGAGCTTTTTCAAAGTTCCTGGTGGGCGAAACGTCTTCTCAATAAAATGTCATAAACCGCAGCTTGTGTCTTATTAACATTCTTGTCAGTAAGTTCTCTCAATGATATGTGCGTTAACTAGTTCAACTGATATTTGAGAAAGAGGAAACGACAAATCTGACGCTCGAGGACGTCTTGCCAGAGTTGAAAAATCAAATTCAAACCCTGACGGTATGATGTGATACATTGTTTCTTACTTTCAAATAATGTACGCTGTTTCGCCTTGTGTTTTTCGTGAGGCCTTTTAATACATGAATAATATATGATATTACGCATATGGAAAGAGGATAATTGTTAGTTTCCTTTAATTTCTTAGTACCAGATATGTAATTATGGTCGCAAATAAATTAGTACCTAAAACGTGTCTAAAAATTTTTATGATTGTATTATAATGGCAAGACAAGCTTTATGGAAGGCCTTTTCGCCACTTTAAATTACATTTTCGTGCTCCCTTTCCCCAAAATTCTTGGTTTTTCACTGGAGAGGCCACGGGCCAGCCCAGTGTTTATTTCTCAGTGCTCAAGTAACATACACACTTAATGACCCTTGTGTAGGCGATATGCTTTGAACCTAGATAACTAACCAACCATCTCTAGCTTGCGTATTTGCTTTTAATGTTTTGAAATGAATATCTTGCGGTACACAGCAGACATTGCCTGCCATCTACCGGAAACATGAAACAAGGTGGACTAGGACTAGTATCATGAAAGATATATGTGTGTGCCGTACCACTGTTATGTAGCCCTCATGCACCACAAGCCATGCAACACTTGTCCTCTCGACCTTACGACTCTAGAGCCTCCAGTAGACGACCCGGAGGGTTATTTGTCCTCTTCTTTTGAGCCGCACTTCGAACTACATGGGATTCGCCAGTGTTAGGTTTGGTAGATTTGTTGGGTGTGATGGTGGTGGTGGTGGTGGTGATGGTGGTGTCTGTAGGTTCGGTAGTAGTGGTGTCATCGGGTTCAGTGGTAGTGGTGTCGACAGATGTTGTTGTTGTGGTGGTGGTGGTGTCGACGGGTTCGTCTGTGGTGTCGGTGGTGTCGGTACTGGCGGTGGTGGTGGTGGTGGTGGTGCTGAAGGGAGGTGGTGTGGTGTTCTTCAGATCATCTATCTCATCCTCCAGCTTCTGGATCTTGGCTTTGACTGTGGAGGGAAGGAAAGAAACTCAGTACAGTCGCATGTCTCGTCAAGTTTAGTTTAGTTTAATATCTTTATTATGCACCCTATACCCATCCTGTGGGCGGTAGTCAAAAGATTACAAAGGTACATAATGGGTCCAGGGACTGGACTCCAAAGTTATGATAGATGAACTAGTTACAAAGGTAATGAACTCCAGGTAGATCTGGTCACAATCATGGCAAGTTACAGAGGTAATGAATCAGCCTCACTCCTATACATGGTTACAGTCATGAACAAATTACAAAGTAATGAGCCACTGATACGTCCACACCTGGTCACAATTGTAATGAGTTATAAATACAAATATTTAGTGGGTCATACACCCACACGAGCGCACGCGCACACACATACACACACGAGGGCGCACGCACACACATACACACACGAGGGCGCACGCACAGACACATGCACATGAGCGAACTAATATATGCATACACACAAGCACGCACACCCACACACACACACACCCATACACACACACACACACACACACACACACACACACACACACACACACACACACACACACACACACACACACACACAAAATTAGGAGAGCTTTCTGAAAAAATGGAGAAAGAGCTCTCTGTGAAATGGGAAAAGAGGTTGGAGAAGGAGACGAAGAATTGGGAGGCACAAGTCGAAACTGCAGTAGCCAGGGTAAAGGTCCTAGAATTTGAGGTAAACAGGCTGAAACAAGTCTCAGGGGTAGTGACCAGAGAAGACACACCATACGAAACTGAGAGGCTGAACAGGAAGGAAGGAGATATGAAATATGCTAAGGTCCTATCAGCCTGCAAAGAAGGGCCAGGGAGTGGAAGGGAAGAGCAGATGGGTGCAGATGGAGAGGGAGATAGGTCGAATGCTGAGGCACAACCATGCTACCAAGAGCCACTGGAAAAATCAAGGGAGAAAATGACCACATACAGGCAGGAACCAGAGTCACAGAGGGAGAGGCAATGGGAGGAGGAAAGGGCAAAATCAGTGTTTATCCATGGGCTTCGGGAGAGAGAGGAAAGGACACACACTGAAAGACGGCAGGAAGAAAGAAAGGAGATTGAGAAAATCATCACGGAAATAGGGGGAGAAGACATGGACGAGATTGTAAATTTTCAGAGAATAGGGGGGTACTTGAAGGGGAGAAACCGACCGATCAAGCTGATTCTCAGGACAGAAACAGTGTGGAACAGGATCCTCCAAGAAAAACCACGGTTGAGAAGCTCGGAAGAGTACAAGAAAGTGTTCCTAGACAGAGACAGAACACAAAAAGAGAGACAGCAGCTGAGGGAGAGGACAAAAAAGCGAAAGGAGCTAGGAAAGGAGACAAGGATGGAACCAGCAGAGGTCAGTCAGAGCAGAACAGAGCAGCAAGAGCAAGCACACACACAACTATCCTCAGAACCCCACAACCTATCACACCATCCCAACACACAATACAATCCATACCCACAGCTTCCACCCAACCCCCAACCATAGAATCCCACAGTATGCTACCAGGTCTCCCACCCCCACAGGCCCCCCAAACCACAGTGTTGGAAAGGAAACTGAAGGTATGGTACACAAACGCTGATGGAATAACAAACAAGTGGGAGGAGTGGCACGAAAGAGTCAAAGAGGCATTACCAGACATCATAGCAATCACAGAAACCAAGCTTACAGGTATGATAACAGATGCCATCTTCCCAACGGGATACCAGATCCTGAGGAAAGACAGAAGGAACAGGGGGAAAAGGAGTGGCATTGCTGATCAAACACCAATGGAATTTTGATGAGCTGGAGAGAGGAGACAGCGGAGAAGAAAGTGATTGCATAGCGGGAACGCTTCACTCTGGAGGTCCCAAGGTGATAATTGCAGTGATGTATAACCCACCACAGAAGAGCAGGAGGCCAAGGCAAGAGTATGACGAGAGCAATAGAGCGATGGTTGACACACTGGCTAGAGTGGCCAGAAGAGCTCATACACGCAGGGCAAAGCTCCTGATCATGGGCGACTTTAACCACAAGGAGATCGAATGGGAGAACTTGGAGCCACATGGGGGCCAAGATACATGGAGGGCTAAGATGATGGAGGTGGTACTGGAAAACTTCATGTACCAACACGTAAGGGACACTACAAGAGAGAGAGGAGAGGATGAACCAGCAAGACTGGACTTAGTATTCACCTTGAGTAGTGCAGATATTGAGGACATCACATATGAAAGACCCCTTGGGGCCAGCGATCATGTGGTTTTGAGCTTCGAATACACAGTAGAGCTACAAGTGGAGGGGGAAGCAGGAAGGCCAGGACGAATGAAACCAAACTACAGGAAAGGGGACTACACAGGAATGAGGAACTTCCTGAATGACGTTCAGTGGGACAGAGAACTGGCAGGGAAACCAGTTAATGAGATGATGGAATATGTAGTCACAATGTGCAAGGAGGCTGAGGAGAGGTTTGTACCCAAGGGTAACAGGAATAATGAAAAAGCCAGGATGAGCCCATGGTTCACTCAAAGATGCAAGGAGGCAAAAACCAAGTGTGCTAGGGAATGGAAGAAATATAGAAGGCAAAGGACCCAGGAGAATAAGGAGAGCAGTCGTAGAGCCAGAAACGAATATGCACAGATAAGAAGGGAGGCCCAACGTCAATATGAAAACGACATAGCAGCAAAAACCAAATCTGACCCGAAGCTGTTATACAGCCACATCAGTAAGAAAACAACCGTCAAGGACCAGGTAATCAGGCTAAGGAAGGAAGGAGGAGAGACAACAAGAAATGACAGTGAAGTATGTGAGGAACTCAACAAGAGATTCAAAGAAGTGTTCACAGAGGAGACAGACGGGGCTCCAGAAAGACGGAGAGGTGGGGTACACCACCATATGCTGGACACAGTACACACAACCGAGGAAGAAGTGAAGAGGCTTCTGAGTGAGCTAGATACCTCAAAGGCAATGGGGCCAGATAACATCTCTCCATGGGTCCTGAGAGAGGGAGCAGAGGCGCTATGTGTACCCCTAACAACAATATTCAATACATCTATCGAAACAGGGAGATTGCCTGAGGCATGAAAGACAGCAAATGTGGTACCAATCTTTAAAAAAGGAGACAGACATGAAGCACTAAACTACAGACCAGTGTCACTGACATGTATAGCATGCAAAATCATGGAAAAGATTGTCAGGAGAAGAATGGTGGAACATCTAGAAAGGAATGATCTCATCACCAGCAGACAACATGGTTTCAGAGACGGGAAATCCTGTGTCACAAACCTACTGGAGTTCTATGACATGGTGACGGCAGTAAGACAAGAGAGAGAGGGGTGGGTGGATTGCATTTTCTTAGACTGCAAGAAGGCGTTTGACACAGTACCACACAAGAGATTAGTGCAAAAACTGGAGGACCAAGCAGGAATAACAGGGAAGGCACTGCAATGGATCAGGGAATACTTGTCAGGAAGACAGCAGCGAGTGTCAGAGTGGGCACCTGTGACCAGCGGGGTCCCACAGGGGTCAGTCCTAGGACCAGTGCTGTTTCTGGTATTTGTGAACGACATGACGGAAGGAATAAACTCCGAGGTGTCACTGTTTGCAGATGACGTGAAGTTGATGAGAAGATTTCATTCGATCGAAGACCAGGCAGAAATACAAAGGGATCTGGACAGGCTGCAGACCTGGTCCAGCAACTGGCTCCTGGAGTTCAATCCCACCAAGTGCAAAGTCATGAGGATTGGGGAAGGGCAAAGAAGACCGCAGATGGAGTACAGTCTACGGGGTCAGAGACTACAAACATCAATCAAGGAAAAAGATCTTGGGGTGAGTATAACACCAGGCACATCTCCTGAAGCGCACATCAACCAAATAACTGCTGCAGCATATGGGCGCCTGGCAAACCTCAGAACAGCATTCCGACATCTTAATAAGGAATCATTCAGGACCCTGTACACCGTGTATGTTAGGCCCATATTGGAGTATGCGGCACCAGTTTGGAACCCACACCTAGCCAAGCACGTAAAGAAACTAGAGAAAGTGCAAAGGTTTGCAACAAGACTAGTCCCAGAGCTAAGAGGTATGTCCTACGAGGAGAGGTTAAGGGAAATCAACCTGACGACACTGGAGGACAGGAGAGATAGGGGGGACATGATAACGACTTACAAAATACTGAGAGGAATTGACAAGGTGGACAAAGACAGGATGTTCCAGAGACTGGACACAGTAACAAGGGGACACAGTTGGAAGTTGAAGACACAGATGAATCAAAGGGATGTTAGGAAGTATTTCTTCAGCCACAGAGTAGTCAGGAAGTGGAATAGTTTAGGAAGCGATGTAGTGGAGTCAGGATCCATACATAGCTTTAAGCAGAGGTATGATAAAGCTCATGGTTCAGGGAGAGTGACCTAGTAGCGACCAGTGAAGAGGCGGGGCCAGGAGCTTGGACTCGACCCCTGCAACCTCAACTAGGTGAGTACAACTAGGTGAGTACACACACACACACACACACACACACACACACACACACACACACACACGTGGTAATGCATTATTTACAGCTAGCAAAGTCAGGGTATTTCTCCAGAATATTTATTATATGCCATGAAAGGAATTGCTGATAATATGTTTGCGTTATACCGTCTTAACTTATGGTTGTTGTTAAGCTGTAAGATATAATAATGCAAAATATTTATGTGTACAAACCTACACTAATGACTAATTTAAATAAACATCAATGTATATAGTCGTGGGAAACATTAAATAAACCCAGGTCCTGCTCACTCTTTATTATTTCCTACTGAACCATTACTATTTTTTTAAACGGAGTTAATAGTGAACAAATTTTTTATGTTTTATATAAAAAAAATTAACCTTCTGGTATTTACAGTAACTCGACTCCATTATATACATCAATTTTAAATAAAATTTACATTGTAAAGATGAGGTTAAGGTTTCGTGGCTGGAATAGTATACAAATAACCCGTTCCATCTTTGGACTTTCTCTGTCTTATTCTCATTTAGTTGCTACTTGACAATGGTTAATGACTCTCTTCATCAGTGTGGGTCGTCATATACAAGGAGTGGCGGAGGCTCGATCCTCCGTCACTCCCATCATGTGGCAGGCACTCTCTCTTTACTCATCCTGAGATGAGGGAACACCATATGGCGAGCTTCGTTTAAGACAGAAGTACACCAGCAACCTGGTCGATCAGGCCAGCAACCAGGAGGTCTGGTCCGGGACCGGGCTGCGGGGGCGGTGACCTCCAGAAGCGACTACAGGTAACATACAGGTATTGGTCCCTCCTCAGCTAGCAGGCTAGAGGTCCTACCTTAATTTACAGGCGAGAGGTCTCTAATTTACAGGTTATTGGTCTGTAATTCACAGGTTATAGGTCTTTAATTTGCAGGTTATAGATCCTTAATTTACAGGTTATTGGTTCTTAATTTACAAAGTCTTTAATTTACATGTGAGGGCTCACAAATTCTCGACTAATGGTTCCATAGTTTACAGGTGACGGGTGACCGATTTACAGGTGATGAGTGAGTGATTTACAGGTGATGGGTGACTGAATTATAGGTGATGTATAGTGAGTTATAGGTGGTGGTGATGGATAGTAACTTACAGGTGATGGATAGTAACTTACAGGTGATGGATAGTAACTTACAGGTGATGGATAGTAACTTACAGGTGATGGATAGTAACTTACAGGTGATGGATAGTAACTTACAGGTGATGGATAGTAACTTACAGGTGATGGATAATAACTTACAGGTGATGGATAGTAACTTACAGGTGATGGATAGTAACTTACAGGTGATGGATAGTAACTTACATGTGATGTATAGTAACTTACAGGTGATGGATAGTAACTTACAGGTGATGGATAGTAACTTACAGGTGATGGATAGTAACTTACAGGTGATGGATAGTAACTTACAGGTGATGGACAGCAACTTACAGGTGATGGGTAATAACTTACAGGGGATGGATAGTAACTTACAGGTGATGGATAGTAACTTACAGGTGATGTATAGTAACTTACAGGTGATGGATAGTAACTTACAGGTGATGTATAGTAACTTACAGGTGATGGATAGTAACTTACAGGTGATGGGTAATAACTTACAGGTGATGGATAGTAACTTACAGGTGATGGATAGTAACTTACAGGTGATGGGTAATAACTTACAGGTGATGGATAGTAACTTACAGGTGATGGATAGTAACTTATAGGTGATGGATAGAAACTTACAGGTGATGTATAGTAACTTACATGTGATGGATAGTAACTTACAGGTGATGGATAGTAACTTACAGGTGATGTATAGTAACTTACAGGTGATGGATAGTAACTTACAGGTGATGTATAGTAACTTACAGGTGATGGATAGTAACTTACAGGTGATGTATAGTAACTTATAGGTGATGGATAGTAACTTACAGGTGATGGATAGTAACTTACAGGTGATGTATAGTAACTTACAGGTGATGGATAGTAACTTACAGGTGATGTATAGTAACTTATAGGTGATGGATAGTAACTTACAGGTGATGGATAGTAACTTACAGGTGACGGATAGTAACTTACAGGTGATGGATAGTAACTTATAGGTGATGGATAGTAACTTACAGGTGATGTATAGTAACTTATAGGTGATGGATAGTAACTTACAGGTGATGGATAGTAACTTACAGGTGACGGAGAGTAACTTACAGGTGATGGATAGTAACTTATAGGTGATGGATAGTAACTTACAGGTGATGTATAGTAACTTACAGGTTAGGTCCATGATTACGACAGCGGCGATGAAGCACATAAGAGCGAAGACAAGAAACCCTATGACACGAATAAGTATCTTCTCATCCTTGGAGCGATGTCTCCACGCCATCTTGGCCTTCTCGCGGCTGTCGGGAAGAAAGATGTGTTAGTGAGGCTGTCGGGAAGGTGTGTTAGTGAGGCTGTCGGGAAGGTGTGTTAGTGTGGCTGTAGGGAAGGTGTGTTAGTATGGCTGTAGGGAAGGTGTGTTAGTGTGGCTGTAGGGAAGGTGTGTTAGTGTGGCTGTCGGGAAGGTGTGTTAGTGTGGCTGTAGGGAATGTGTGTTAGTGTGGCTGTCGGGAAGGTGGTGTGGTAGAGTGGCCGTCGGATTAAGTGTGAGATTAGTGAACGTTAGTAATAATAATAATACTAATACTAATAATAATAATAATATCTTTATTTCTACAAGCTGACATCAATGACATACTTCTACATAGAAAGTCGCTTGTTATGCAGAGCATTTTGGGAAAATTAGGTCAGTTTTGTCCCAGGATGCGACCCACACCAGTCGACTAACACCCAGGTACCCATTTCATACTAATAGGTGAACATTGACAACAGGTACACCATGTGGAGAAATTTTCTCCAGGAGGGGGATATCAGCCCCCTTCAGCCCTTTTCAGCCCTGAGTGGCCCAGCCCTCTCAGAAGGGGCAAGCATCTTGTTTACTTTCACATCAAGTAATTACAAGCAGATGTTTAACCAGCGTGTACCAATCATAGGTCATGTGACTCCTTGCAAGAGACCAGTGTTGCAAATAGTGTAGTTTAATGAGAGACAACCAATCTCTTACCTTAGCAGGACAACTGAGGAAAATCCTGCACCCACTTTATTACCATGTTAAAGATAGTGTACATTGTTGTCTATGCCCAGGCAGCAAGAATGAAGCATTCTGCTTTGCTTCCTGGTGGAAGTTTGGCAAGCAGGGGAAATATGCTATGTCATCTTTTCCTTCGTAACTGGGGGCAAGCGAAGTGCGGCAAAGGGCGTCTTAGCTTACTTAGATTGCTTTTAACCCTACCAAGGGACGCACTGACGCTGGGATAACGAACAAAGAACACTGATCCGCGTGTTTGTGTGCATAAAAGAATCTCAAAGAACACAGCAAAACACTTACAGAGAAGTGTGATCAGCTTCTTTAATGATAAGACTGTGAATGATCAAAGTACTTGATGAACAGTGTATAACAACGAGTGTTGCGATCCTGACGAGTCTAGTGAGACATTCTTCAAAGAACATGTCTGCTTCAATCAAGACACCGATACCCGAGTGAAAATATGGGTCCGATACAGACATCCAGGTAGGTCTGGTCATAAATGTTACTAGCTAGGTCAGCTGCAGAGCAGACAGCTGAAACATTTCTTTCTAGATGTATCATACACTCGGTTATAGGCGGGCTTTTTAGCGCAGCACAAGTAAGTATATATTCCCGTCAGTAGTCAGTTTTTGATATGCTGACACAACACACCCTAGGGGTAATTGTACTTATGCAACATTTTTTTTCACACAGCCATTAGGGAGTGCATACTACAGCTTCTCAAGACATCGCCTACAGGGATGGCTGTGTAGGCGAGAGCTGTCTCTCAAGATAAGTCCCATTACAGCCCATTATTTATTCTTTGACTTAGCTTGTAGCATTTCCCTAAAACACCAAGGAACACCCAGAACCTATATGCCTGGCTGGGTTTATTACCTTTCGCATCGCCACCGCTACCCGATCTCAGATTAGGCATAAAATGAAAAGGGAATGCTACAGAAATAAGAAACATCTTTGCTTTCCTGTGTCTCTCTATGTTTCTTATTTCTTTAGCATTCTGTGTATGTTGAACGGAGGTAGGTACATAATTGGTCCAGGGACTCGACTCCAAAGTTTTGATAGCTGAGCAAGTTACAAATGTAATGAACTAGATTTGGTCACAATCGTGACAAAGTACATAGGTAATGAGCTCCAGGTAGAGCTGGTCACACTCATGACTAATTACAAAGTTAGTGAGCTAGATTTGGTTACAATAATGAGAATTGACAAAGGTAATGAGCTCCAGGTAGAGCTGGTTACAATCGTGAACACATGATTACAATCATGAACAATTTTCAGAGTAATGATTAGTTAACAAACATTGTAGGGAATTCATCGTGAACGGAGATGGAAGATTTGTAAGGTTTATCCGTGCACTGAAAGACAGACAAAAGACAAATGACACTGACTTTGCAAAGATCTTCGACTAGAAACACTCGACCTGTTTCCTGACGAGTCTTATCTAACCCAACCCAAGTGCAATCATGGTGCAACAAAGCACACAATGCTTGCGAGAGGAATAACTCCAAAAAGCGAGTAGATGGACTTTGAACTTTGTGACAAATAGAACGCAAAGAGTAACGGTGGACAAGGTAAAATCAGAGGCTGGTCACAGTGAAAAGCTCTGTGTCCCAAGGTACAGTGCTACACTACTCTCCCCAGTTCTTTCTCAGTCTTATGTCTGACAGAGGTAGAGAAATAATTTACAACAACGTATCTTCTTTTATGAACGTTACCAGAATATGTATGAAAGTGGCAGCCATTAAGGACACAGCTAATGTCCGAGCAAATATAGACCAAATCTTTCAATGGGCCAAAGAAAATAATATGATGCCTAATGAGGACAAGATTCACCTACTTTGATATGGAAAATATTTGAAAAAAAAGGAACATAATAATAATAATAATAATAATAATAATAATAATAATAATAATAATAATAATAATAATAATAATAATAATAATAATAATATCTTTATTTACTACAAGTACATGTACAAGGTATACAGTCCTAGCTGACAACAATGACATACTACTATATAGAAAGTCCCTTGTTATGCTCAGCATTTCGGGCAAATTAGGTCAGTGTCCCAGGATGCGACCCACACCAGTCGACTAACACCCAGGTACCCATTTTACTGATGGGGAACATAGACAACAGGTGGAAAGAAACACGTCCAGTGTTTCTACTCTGGCTGGGAATCGAACCCAGGCCCTCGCCGTGTGAAGCGAAAGCGTTAACCACCAGGCCACCAGAGCCCCGGGATAAATCCTGTTATAGGATCTCACTTTTAAGGATCCCAACAGCATCATTACTACAACCCTGGGGAAAATGACAGGATGGATAACTAGAACTTTCAAAACAGGAGAGACCAAACTGATGATGGTATTCTTGAAGCCTCTTGTTCTCTCTGGGACATTTTTTGTATAGACAATTAATCTCCATTGTTGTAGCAAATTTATTCAATTTGAATTCAAATGAGCGGCAACTTTCCGAGACGGTACAGTGACTGTTACAGAGGTGAGGGTACAGTGCCTGTTACAGAGGTGAGGGTACAGTGCCTGTTACAGAGGTGAGGGTACAGTGACTGTTACAGAGGTGAGGGTATAATGACTGTTACAGAGGTGAGGGTACAGTGACTGTTACAGAGGTGAGGGTATAGTGACTGTTACAGAGGTGAGGTACAGTGACTGTTACAGAGGTGAGGGTACAGTGACTGTTACAGAGGTGAGGGTATAATGACTGTTACAGAGGTGAGGGTATAGTGACTGTTACAGAGGTGAGGTACAGTGACTGTTACAGAGGTGAGGTACAGTGACTGTTACAGAGGTGAGGTACAGTGACTGTTACAGAGGTGAGGGTACAGTGACTGTTACAGAGGTGAGGTACAGTGACTGTTACAGAGGTGAGGTACAGTGACTGTTACAGAGGTGAGGGTACAGTGACTGCTACAGAGGTGAGGGTACAGTGCCTGTTACAGAGGTGAGGGTACAGTGACTGTTACAGAGGTGAGGGTACAGTGCCTGTTACAGAGGTGAGGGTATAGTGACTGTTACAGAGGTGAGGTACAGTGACTGTAACAGAGGTGAGGGTACAGTGACTGTTACAGAGGTGAGGGTACAGTGACTGTTACAGAGGTGAGGGTACAGTGACTGTTACAGAGGTGAGGGTACAGTGCCTGTTACAGAGGTGAGGGTACAGTGCCTGTTACAGAGGTGAGGGTACAGTGACTGTTACAGAGGTGAGGTACAGTGACTGTAACAGAGGTGAGGGTACAGTGACTGTTACAGAGGTGAGGGTACAGTGACTGTTACAGAGGTGAGGGTACAGTGACTGTTACAGAGGTGAGGGTACAGTGACTGTTACAGAGGTGAGGGTACAGTGACTGTTACAGAGGTGAGGGTACAGTGCCTGTTACAGAGGTGAGGGTACAGTGCCTGTTACAGAGGTGAGGGTACAGTGACTGTTACAGAGGTGAGGGTACAGTGACTGTTACAGAGGTGAGGGTACAGTGACTGTTACAGAGGTGAGGGTACAGTGCCTGTTACAGAGGTGAGGGTACAGTGACTGTTACAGAGGTGAGGTACAGTGACTGTTGCAGAGGTGAGGGTACAGTGCCTGTTACAGAGGTGAGGGTACAGTGCCTGTTACAGAGGTGAGGGTACAGTGACTGTTACAGAGGTGAGGTACAGTGACTGTTACAGAGGTGAGGGTACAGTGCCTGTTACAGAGGTGAGGGTACAGTGCCTGTTACAGAGGTGAGGGTACAGTGACTGTTACAGAGGTGAGGGTACAGTGACTGTTACAGAGGTGAGGGTGCAGTGACTTACAGAGGTGAGTGTACAGTGCCTGTTACAGAGGTGAGGGTACAGTGCCTGTTACAGAGGTGAGGTACAGTGACTGTTACAGAGGTGAGGGTACAGTGCCTGTTACAGAGGTGAGGGTACAGTGCCTGTTACAGAGGTGAGGGTATAGTGACTGTTACAGAGGTGAGGGTGCAGTGACTTACAGAGGTGAGGGTACAGTGCCTGTTACAGAGGTGAGGGTACAGTGCCTGTTACAGAGGTGAGGGTACAGTGCCTGTTACAGAGGTGAGGGTACAGTGACTTACAGAGGTGAGGGTGCAGTGACTTACAGAGGTGAGGGTACAGTGACTGCTACAGAGGTGAGGGTACAGTGACTGTTACAGAGGTGAGGGTGCAGTGACTTACAGAGGTGAGGGTACAGTGCCTGTTACATAGGTGAGGGTACAGTGACTGTTACAGAGGTGAGGTACAGTGACTGTTACAGAGGTGAGGTACAGTGACTGTTACAGAGGTGAGGTACAGTGACTGTTACAGAGGTGAGGTACAGTGACTGTTGCAGAGGTGAGGGTACAGTGACTGTTACAGAGGTGAGGGTACAGTGACTGTTACAGAGGTGAGGGTACAGTGACTGTTGCAGAGGTGAGGGTACAGTGACTGTTACAGAGGTGAGGGTATAGTGACTGTTACAGAGGTGAGGTACAGTGACTGTTGCAGAGGTGAGGGTACAGTGACTGTTACAGAGGTGAGGGTACAGTGACTGTTACAGAGGTGAGGTACAGTGACTGTTACAGAGGTGAGGGTACAGTGACTGTTACAGAGGTGAGGGTACAGTGACTGTTACAGAGGTGAGGTACAGTGAGTGTTACAGAGGTGAGGGTACAGTGACTGTTACAGAGGTGAGGTACAGTGACTGTTGCAGAGGTGAGGGTACAGTGACTGTTACAGAGGTGAGGGTACAGTGACTGTTACAGAGGTGAGGTACAGTGACTGTTACAGAGGTGATGGTACAGTGACTGTTACAGAGGTGAGGTACAGTGACTGTTACAGAGGTGAGGTACAGTGACTGTTACAGAGGTGAGGTACAGTGACTGTTACAGAGGTGAGGTACAGTGACTGTTGCAGAGGTGAGGGTACAGTGACTGTTACAGAGGTGAAGGAATAGTGACTGTTACAGAGGTGATGGTACAGTGACTGTTACAGAGGTAAGGATACAGTGACTGTTACAGAGGTGTGGGTACAGTTACTGTTACAGAGGTGAGGGTACAGTGACTGTTACAGAGGTGAGGGTACAGTGCCTGTTACAGAGGTGAGGGTACAGTGACTGTTACAGAGGTGAGGGTACAGTGACTGTTACAGAGGTGAGGGTACAGTGACTGTTACAGAGGTGAGGATACAGTGACTGTTACAGAGGTGAGGGTACAGTGACTGTTACAGAGGTGAGGGTACAGTGACTGTTACAGAGGTGAGGGTACAGTGACTGTTACAGAGGTGAGGGTACAGTGACTGTTACAGAGGTGAGGGTACAGTGACTTACAGAGGTGAGGGTACAGTGACTGTTACAGAGGTGAGGGTACAGTGACTTACAGAGGTGAGGTACAGTGACTGTTACAGAGGTGAGGGTACAGTGACTGTTACAGAGATGTGGGTACAGTTACTGTTACAGAGGTGAGGGTACAGTGACTTACAGAGGTGAGGTACAGTGACTGTTGCAGATGTGAGGGTACAGTGCCTGTTACAGAGGTGAGGGTACAGTGACTGTTACAGAGGTGAGGGTACAGTGACTGTTACAGAGGTGAGGGTGCAGTGACTTACAGAGGTGAGTGTACAGTGCCTGTTACAGAGGTGAGGGTACAGTGCCTGTTACAGAGGTGAGGTACAGTGACTGTTACAGAGGTGAGGGTACAGTGCCTGTTACAGAGGTGAGGGTACAGTGCCTGTTACAGAGGTGAGGGTATAGTGACTGTTACAGAGGTGAGGGTACAGTGACTGTTACAGAGGTGAGGGTGCAGTGACTTACAGAGGTGAGGGTACAGTGCCTGTTACAGAGGTGAGGGTACAGTGCCTGTTACAGAGGTGAGGGTACAGTGCCTGTTACAGAGGTGAGGGTACAGTGACTGTTACAGAGGTGAGGGTGCAGTGACTTACAGAGGTGAGGGTACAGTGACTGCTACAGAGGTGAGGGTACAGTGACTGTTACAGAGGTGAGGGTGCAGTGACTTACAGAGGTGAGGGTACAGTGCCTGTTACAGAGGTGAGGGTACAGTGACTGTTACAGAGGTGAGGTACAGTGACTGTTACAGAGGTGAGGTACAGTGACTGTTACAGAGGTGAGGTACAGTGACTGTTACAGAGGTGAGGTACAGTGACTGTTGCAGAGGTGAGGGTACAGTGACTGTTACAGAGGTGAGGGTACAGTGACTGTTACAGAGGTGAGGGTACAGTGACTGTTGCAGAGGTGAGGGTACAGTGACTGTTACAGAGGTGAGGGTATAGTGACTGTTACAGAGGTGAGGTACAGTGACTGTTGCAGAGGTGAGGGTACAGTGACTGTTACAGAGGTGAGGGTACAGTGACTGTTACAGAGGTGAGGTACAGTGACTGTTACAGAGGTGAGGGTACAGTGACTGTTACAGAGGTGAGGGTACAGTGACTGTTACAGAGGTGAGGTACAGTGAGTGTTACAGAGGTGAGGGTACAGTGACTGTTACAGAGGTGAGGTACAGTGACTGTTGCAGAGGTGAGGGTACAGTGACTGTTACAGAGGTGAGGGTACAGTGACTGTTACAGAGGTGAGGGTACAGTGACTGTTACAGAGGTGAGGGTACAGTGACTGTTACAGAGGTGATGGTACAGTGACTGTTACAGAGGTGAGGTACAGTGACTGTTGCAGATGTGAGGGTACAGTGCCTGTTACAGAGGTGAGGTACAGTGACTGTTACAGAGGTGAGGTACAGTGACTGTTACAGAGGTGAGGTACAGTGACTGTTGCAGAGGTGAGGGTACAGTGACTGTTACAGAGGTGAAGGAATAGTGACTGTTACAGAGGTGATGGTACAGTGACTGTTACAGAGGTAAGGATACAGTGACTGTTACAGAGGTGTGGGTACAGTTACTGTTACAGAGGTGAGGGTACAGTGACTGTTACAGAGGTGAGGGTACAGTGCGTGTTACAGGGGTGAGGGTACAGTGACTGTTACAGAGGTGAGGGTACAGTGACTGTTACAGAGGTGAGGGTACAGTGACTGTTACAGAGGTGAGGATACAGTGACTGTTACAGAGGTGAGGGTACAGTGACTGTTACAGAGGTGAGGGTACAGTGACTGTTACAGAGGTGAGGGTACAGTGACTGTTACAGAGGTGAGGGTACAGTGACTGTTACAGAGGTGAGGGTACAGTGACTTACAGAGGTGAGGGTACAGTGACTGTTACAGAGGTGAGGGTACAGTGACTTACAGAGGTGAGGTACAGTGACTGTTACAGAGGTGAGGGTACAGTGACTGTTACAGAGATGTGGGTACAGTTACTGTTACAGAGGTGAGGGTACAGTGACTTACAGAGGTGAGGGTACAGTGACTGTTACAGAGGTGAGGGTACAGTGACTGTTACAGAGGTGTGCGTACAGTGACTGTTACAGAGGTGAGGGTACAGTGACTGTTACAGAGGTGAGGGTACAGTGACTGTTACAGAGGTGAGGGTACAGTGACTGTTACAGAGGTGAGGTACAGTGACTGTTACAGAGGTGAGGTACAGTGACTGTTGCAGAGGTGAGGGTACAGTGCCTGTTACAGAGGTGAGGTACAGTGACTGTTACAGAGGTGAGGTACAGTGACTGTTATAGAGGTGAGGTACAGTGACTGTTGCAGAGGTGATGGTACAGTGACTGTTACAGAGGTAAGGATACAGTGACTGTTACAGAGGTGTGGGTACAGTTACTGTTACCGAGGTGAGGGTACAGTGCCTGTTACAGAGGTGAGGGTACAGTGACTGTTACAGAGGTGAGGGTACAGTGACTGTTACAGAGGTGAGGGTACAGTGACTGTTACAGAGGTGAGGATACAGTGGCTGTTACAGAGGTGAGGGTACAGTGACTGTTACAGAGGTGAGGGTACAGTGACTGTTACAGATGTGAGGGTACAGTGACTGTTACAGAGGTGAGGGTACAGTGACTGTTACAGAGGTGAGGGTACAGTGACTTACAGAGGTGAGGGTACAGTGACTGTTACAGAGGTGAGGGTACAGTGACTTACAGAGGTGAGGTGCAGTGACTGTTACAGAGGTGAGGGTACAGTGACTGTTACAGAGATGTGGGTACAGTGACTGTTACAGAGGTGAGGGTACAGTGACTGTTACAGAGGTGAGGGTACAGTGACTGTTACAGAGGTGAGGATACAGTGGCTGTTACAGAGGTGAGGGTACAGTGACTGTTACAGAGGTGAGGGTACAGTGACTGTTACAGAGGTGAGGGTACAGTGACTGTTACAGAGGTGAGGGTACAGTGACTGTTACAGAGGTGAGGGTACAGTGACTTACAGAGGTGAGGGTACAGTGACTGTTACAGAGGTGAGGGTACAGTGACTGTTACAGCGGTGTGGGTACAGTGACTGTTACAGAGGTGAGGGTACAGTGACTTACAGAGGTGAGGGTACAGTGACTGTTACAGAGGTGAGGGTACAGTGACTTACAGAGGTTAGGGTACAGTGACTTACAGAGGTGAGGGTACAGTGACTTACAGAGGTGAGGGTACAGTGACTTACAGAGGTGAGGGTACAGTGACTTACAACAGGTGAGGGTACAGTGACTTACAGATGTGAGGGTACAGTGACTTACAGAGGTGAGGGTACAGTGACTTACAGAGGTGAGGGTACAGTGACTTACAGAGGTGAGGGTACAGTGACTTACAGATGTGAGGGTACAGTGACTTACAGAGGTGAGGGTACAGTGACTTACAGATGTGAGGGTACAGTGACTTACAGAGGTGAGGGTACAGTGACTTACAGAGGTGAGGGTACAGTGACTTACAGAGGTTAGGGTACAGTGACTTACAGAGGTGAGGGTACAGTGACTTACAGAGGTTAGGGTACAGTGACTTACAGAGGTGAGGGTACAGTGACTTACAGAGGTTAGGGTACAGTGACTTACAGAGGTGAGGGTACAGTGACTTACAGAGGTGAGGGTACAGTGACTTACAGAGGTGAGGGTACAGTGACTTACAGAGGTGAGGGTACAGTGACTTACAGAGGTGAGGGTACAGTGACTTACAGAGGTGAGGGTACAGTGACTTACAGAGGTGAGGGTACAGTGACTTACAGAGGTGAGGGTACAGTGACTTACAGAGGTGAGGGTACAGTGACTTACAGAGGTGAGGGTACAGTGACTTACAGAGGTGAGGGTACAGTGACTTACAGATGTGAGGGTACAGTGACTTACAGAGGTGAGGGTACAGTGACTTACAGATGTGAGGGTACAGTGACTTACAGAGGTGAGGGTACAGTGACTTACAGAGGTGAGGGTACAGTGACTTACAGAGGTTAGGGTACAGTGACTTACAGAGGTGAGGGTACAGTGACTTACAGAGGTGAGGGTACAGTGACTTACAGAGGTTAGGGTACAGTGACTTACAGAGGTGAGGGTACAGTGACTTACAGAGGTTAGGGTACAGTGACTTACAGAGGTGAGGGTACAGTGACTTACAGAGGTGAGGGTACAGTGACTTACAGAGGTGAGGGTACAGTGACTTACAGAGGTGAGGGTACAGTGACTTACAGAGGTGAGGGTACAGTGACTTACAGAGGTGAGGGTACAGTGACTTACAGAGGTGAGGGTACAGTGACTTACAGAGGTGAGGGTACAGTGACTTACAGAGGTGAGGGTACAGTGACTTACAGAGGTGAGGGTACAGTGACTTACAGAGGTGAGGGTACAGTGACTTACAGAGGTGAGGGTACAGTGACTTACAGAGGTGAGGGTACAGTGACTTACAGAGGTGAGGGTACAGTGACTTACAGAGGTGAGGGTACAGTGACTTACAGAGGTGAGGGTACAGTGACTTACAGAGGTGAGGGTACAGTGACTGGCTTCAATTCCTATGCTGGCTGTTCAAGGGAGATCTATCTGTTCCTTTCACTCTCACTTGAGGGTAACTTCTGACTTCCTTCACTCACAAAGTTTTACAAGTGTTCAGTTTTCTGTGTGTGTTTGTCTACCCTAGCCTGTTCATTCTAGTACCTCCCTCTTTCACCTCCTCTCTCCGTCCTTCCCTCTGTCCATCTCGCCCTCCCTCTCTCCTTCCCTCTCTCCGTCGCAGATCCAACCTACCCAGCATTCTCCACCTGACTCTCCACCCTATAAATGCCCATATAGCACTGTTCATCCAGGTAGATCTGTTTCTGACTTGATAAAACCCACTGTGTGGGCGAAACGTAGTTAATAAAAGATCGCATTATACTGTGTTTGTGTTTATTTTTCTATAATCCAAAGGCTATGCTGGCACCAAAACATTTTTCGCCCATCATCAACCTGATCCATTATATACGCTCGATCTAATGATTTCTCCGCGTTGTGTATGATAATAGTATGAAGATTATATAAGTATGAAGGTGCTTAGAGCCACTCATGTTGCTACCACAACAGGATGAGTCAGAATTCCGCCAGCATAACTACCTATTATATTGTTATCCCACACCATAATTACCTCCCATTACCTACACAGTAATGTCTGCAACTCACCGACCCACCCATAACATTGGGTCGAAATGTTGTTGTGAAATCTTTTCATAATAAACGTGATAAAGAGCTCCCGGGGGAGTCGAAACGTAGAAAAAGACATTTACGTACAGTTCGCGGTATTTGTTTAAGGAAACGTTTTCGCCCCGAGTGGCTTCTTCTGTATTACTGTTAGTAAAATTATCGACAATGTGTTAAGCATGAGGACACAAGTGCAACAAATGTGGCATTTTATTGTGGCATCGTTTCGCTCTCCAGGAGCTTTATGAAGCCTGAAGAGCGGAAGACTGCCACAGTAAAATATCACCTATGTCCTTTTACCTAACGGATTCGTCTTCTTCCGCCACTCGTGGTGAGACTTCCTATAATATGTCTCAGAAGAAACGTCTTTATTTTCCAGGTTTCGATACGTTCTCTTTTAAAGGTTTACGTAACAGTATTGGGTAATTTTATTTTCGTAATTAACCTGGTTTAATTTATTTTTCTCAAGTATCATCCAGTCCTTCGTTTATTGACTGGACTGTGTCCGGGATGGTTTTAATATGGATTAAATTTTGGCTCTAATCAATTCTTTGAATTTTTTTCGACCTAACATGCTCAGGCGAGCACATTCTGAACATTTCAGGTCAGTAGCGTCTTTGAACATGCTCAAGTCAGACGCATTCTGAACACTTTCAGATCAGCAGCATTCTGAACATGCTGAGGTCAGCAGCACCTGAACGTGTAGGTAAACGGTTCGGAGAACCGACAAGGTGATAAATTAGACATATGCAGCATTTTGGTATCTGTGTTGAGGATGATAAAATAAACACATGTATCCTCAATAAATATACCCAAGTGTTGCACATATGTTTAATTTAACACCTGAACATAGAACACCAGCGCCTCTCCTGCAACTCTTCACTCTGCTTATAAATCTCACGTTTCCCCGTTTTCTTCTTTATAGGCCTAAGGAGGTTTGATCACCACCCGAAATATTGTCTCAGAACAAATGAATAACTTTGTAATAGGCCTGCTGGTCCATGCCAGGCGAGTACTGAGGAGAAATTGTAGAGGAAATTTTCAAGGTGATCGGTCCCTTGGTCTTAATCTTTCTAAATTAGAGGAATAAAGAGACTTGTAAACAAGAGATAGAGAGGTGCAGCAGTTGAAGGCATCGCCACAGGTGGGTATGAGCCACTAGTGGAAGTAGGTCATGGTCAAGAGTTGAGAAATAGAGTTGTAGAAGATGTTATCTTCCTTACCAAGATTTCATGATGCTGCTGTGTGTCAAACAGGTATCGTTGTTTAATTAATGGTATAAAATAACACGTTGATGAATAAGACATAAGTATGCATAAACATAAATACATATACACACATGCATAAGCCCATGAACATATACATACATACATACATACATACCTGTGCGCAGACACACATCTCCTACACATACATACATACATATATACCTGTACGCAGACACACATCTCCTACACATACATACATATATACCTATAAGCAGACACATCTACACATACACACACACACCCCCCCCCCCCCCCACACACACACACACAAATACACACACACACCCACACACACACACACACACACACACACACACACACACACACACACACACACACACTAACCGCTGAAGAGCTGCAATACCTTCAACTGGAGCAGCAACAGATTGCAGCTGAGGAAGTTGCTTCAGAGGAGGAGGAAGAGAGAGGGGAGAATGTGCCTTCTTTAGTGATTAAGGATACGTGTGCAAAGTGGAGTGAGTTGCAAAGTTTTGTGGAGAAATATCACCCTAACAAAGCTGTTGCAGGCTGTGTCTGCAGCATGTTCAATGACAATGCCTTGTCCCTTTTTAGGTAAATCTTAAAAAGACGCCAGAAACAAACTTCTTTGGACAGATTTTTTGTGCGACAGGGGGACAGTGCCAGTAAAAGACAAAGAACGGAAGTAACCCTGGATACAGACTCGATACCTGAAGTCCTTGTGGAGGGGGATTCCCCTTCCAACCAATAGCCTCTCCTCCTCCCTCTCCCCTCCTCGCATCTTCCATATTTACCTGGAGTTTAGCTGGAGAGAGTTCCGGGGGCCAACGCCCCCGCGGCCCGGTCTGTGACCAGGCCTCATGATGGATCAAAGCCTGATCAACCAGGCTGTTACTGCTGACTGCACGCAATCCAACGTACGAGCCACAGCCCGGCTGGTCAGGTACCGACTTTAGGTGTTTGTCCAGTGCCTGCTTGAAGACTGCCAGGGGTCTATTGGTAATCCCCCTTATGTATGCTGGGAGGCAGTTGAACAGTCTCGGGCCCCTGACACTTATTGTATTGTCTCTTAACGTGCTAGTGATATCCCTGCTTTTCATTGGGGGGGGGATGTTACATCATCTGCCGAGTCTAGGATTTTCCAGGTGTATATAATCATGTATCTCTCCAGTGAGTCCATCTATCATCATTCTATCATGCAGGAGGAGCCACATGTCTATGGTGCATCCAACAAAATAAGCAGACTCTTGGATGTCACTACCGCCCGGCTCCGGCTGGGTTACAAGTATCTTTGGCAGGTTAAATCACCACCACCAGATGTAGACCAAACGAAATGTAAACTTTGCCAGATGGATTATTGTCACACCCTGCGTCATTATGTACTGGAGTGCGATAAAATTAATGAATTTAGAAACAACTCACTCAGAAGTGTTCAAGAAATGGCTAAGTATTTTATCCACAGTGGTATATTACAGACCATTCTGGAGAAATACCCTGACTTTGCTAGCTGTAAATAAAGCATTACCACATGTGTGCATGTGTGTGTGTGTGTGTGTGTGTGTGTGTGTGTGTGTGTGTGTGTGTGTGTGTGTGTGTGTGTGAGTATGAGTGTGTGTGTGTATGAGTGTGAGTGTGTGTATGAGTGTGTGTGAGTATGAGTGTGTGTGCGTGTGTGTATGAGTTTGTGTGTGTGTGTGTGTGTGTGTGTTTATGTGTGTGTGTGTATGAATTTGTATGTGTGTGTGTGTGTGTGTGTGTGTGTGAGAGAGAGAGAGAGACTCAGCAATCAACATTTGCACCAATAACTCACTACAGTTGTGACCGGGTGTGGAAGTGTGAATTGCTCATTACTCTAAAATTTGTTCATGATTGCAGCCATGTATAAACGTAAGTAACCATTCTTACAGTATTCATTACCTTTGTAACTTGTGAGTTCATTACCTTTGTAACTTGTGAGTTCATTACCTTGTACCTAGTTCAGCCATCAAAACTTTGGAGCCCGGTCCCTGGACCCATTGTGTACCTCTGTAATCTGTAAATACCTTTGTAACTTGTAATGATTGTGACTAGACCTACCTGGAGTTCATTACCTTTGTAAATTGTGAGTTCATTACCTTTGTAAATTGTGAATTCATTGCCTCTGTAACTTGCTCAGCTATCAAAACTTTGAGGCCCAGTCCCTGGACCCATTATGTACCTCTGTAATCTTTTGACTACCGCCCACAGGATGGGTATGGGGTGCATAATAAACATATTAAACTAACTAACTCTCTCCCGCCTGCGTTCCAGGGAGTACAGGTTCAGAAACTTCAAGCACTCCCAGTAATTGAGGTGTTTTATCTCCGTTATGCGCGCCGTGAAGGTTCACTGTACATTTTCTACGTCAGTAATTTCACCTGTCTTGAAAGGTGGTGTTAGTGTGCAGCAATATTCCAGCCTAGATAGAACAAGTGACCTGAAGAGTGTCATCATGGGCTTGGCCTCCCTAGTTTTGAAGGTTCTCATTATCCATCCTGTCATTTTTCTAGCAGATGCGATTGATACAATGTTATGGTCCTTGAAGGTGAGATCCTCCGACATGATCACTCCCAGGTCTTTGACGTTGGTGTTTCGCTCTATTTTGTGGAAGAAATTTGTTTTGTACTCTGATGAAGTTTTAATTTACTCATGTTTACCATATCTGAGTAATTGAAATTTCTCATCGTTGAACTTCATATTGTTTTCTGCAGCCCATTGAAAGATTTGGTTGATGTCCACCTGGAGCCTTGCAGTGTCTGCAATGGAAGACACTGTCATGCGGATTCGGGTGTTATCTGCAAAGGAAGACACGGTGCTGTGGCTGACATCCTTGTCTATGTCAGATATGAGGATGAGAAACAAGATGGGAGCGAGTACTGTGTCTTGTGGAACAGAGCTTTTCACCGTAGCCGCCTCAGACTTTACTCTGTTGACTACTACTCTTTGTGTTCTGTTTGTGAGGAAATTATAGATCCATCTACCAACTTTTCTTGTTATTCCTTTAGCACGCATTTTGTGCGTGGTCACACTTGTCGAAGGCTTTTGCAAAGCATGAATATATTACATCTGCATTCTTTTTGTCTTTTAGTGCCTCTAGGACCTTGTCGTAGTGATCCAGTAGTTGAGACAGACAGGAGCGACCTGCTCTAAACCCATGTTGCCCTGGGTTGTGTAATTGATGGGTTTCTAGATGGGTGGCGATCTTGCTTCTTAGGACCCTTTCAAATATTTTTATGATATGGGATGTTAGTGCTATCGATCTGTAAGTCTTTGCTATTGCTTTACTGCCCCTTTGTGGAGTGGGGCTGTCTGTTGTTTTTAGTAACTGTGGGACGACTCCCGTGTCCAAAAGCTCGTGATAGGGGCTTCTTGCAGTTCTAAGAATTTGCCCTCATTATGTCTGGCAATTAGAGTGTTGTCGATCTTAATGTTAAGTTGCTCAACACCTGCTCTGCTACCAAACATAATATAGTTGGTTTTGTCAGTGTTAAGTGTAAGTTTATTGGCTGTCATCCGAGTCGATATTTTGAGCAGCTCATCGTTAACAATGGTGTTGAGGGTGGCAAGATTAGGGTGAGAGATGACATAAGTCATGTCGTCAGCAAAGAGAATGGGTTTCAGGTGTTGGGATACGTTTGAAAGATCATTGATGTAAATAAGGAAGAGCAGGGGACCAAGGACACTTCCCTGCGGAACTCCAGTATCAAGTGGTCGTGTTGATGAGGCTGTGTCTTTAATGGTGACATACTAATACCTATTAGTAAGGTAGGATTTGAAATATGGCCTTTTATACCATAATGGTCAAGTTTGTGGAGTAGGATGTCGTGGTCTACTGTGTCAAAAGCTTTTCTTAGGTCAATAAAAATTCCTAGTGGATATTCCTTATTTTCCAATGCTGTGTAATATTTTAAACTTAAGATTTAATTTAAGTCTGCCCGAAATGCCTAGCCATGCTAGGTGTTCTAGTGGTACACTCTGTAATTATTATTTTACTACATGTAAACCACACAATATCCAAATTCTGTAAACTCAGCATTGTAATCCTTATAGAGAATAAACTTTGAATTTGAATTTGAATTTGAGTCTTCACTAAAGGTAAAAGTGATATTAAATGTTCATTTATCCTTTTCATTAGTCCTTTATATTCATTTCTCATTGTTTTCTGTATGCAAAACTATAGTTATTCTTTATTAAATGTATTTTTTGTTAATACTTATGGGTGTCTTGAATGGATTGCTTGGATTTACATTACAGTGGACCCCCGGTTAACGATATTTTTTCACTCCAGAAGTATGTTCAGGTGCCAGTACTGACCGAATTTGTTCCCATAAGAAATATTGTGAAGTAGATTAGTCCATTTCAGACCACCAAACATACACGTACAAACGCACTTACATAAATACACTTACATAATTGGTCGCATTCGGAGGTAATCGTTATGCGGGGGTCCACTGTATTTCATATGTGAAATATTGCTTCAGTTTTCGTCGAATTCGGTTTTCGTCAGACTTTCTGGAAAAAATTAATGATGAAAACCGAGGTTCCATTGCAACATGGATAACTGACGATGTAAACTCTTAGGAACATCAACAAAATGACCATCTGACTTCTTAACTTGTTAGTCATGACATGAGAAATTGTGTATTATCATGTTCATGTCTTTTCTATATGCTGTTGTTTAAATATTTCCATCTTTGCAGTTGATCAGAACATTAAGAAATAAAGGACCCCAATGGAAATAAATCACTCTGTCTGACTTTTTTTGGGTTATCCCAGGTTCTCTACACATATGCTGCTATGTATGATAATTCTGTGTAACTGTATTTGTGTATACCTGAATAAACTTACTTACTTACTAAGAAAAGAGTTTACATTTGCAGTCCTATTCACATTTGAATTTCATAGGATGCGGATTGTTTAACTTACCCCCCCCAAAAAAAAAGATATTACCTCATTTGCCCTACTAAAGAAGGTTAGGTTAGGTAAGGTTCGTCAGGAAACAGGACAAATGTTTCCTGACGCGGGTCTTAGTCAGATGATGACCCGCCTTTGGAGCTTTTGGTCATCTAACCGAGGCCTTCCGCTGGCTTACCGGTCCACCCCTTTAAAAATTATGGTCATTTATAACCAGTCTCTACTAAAGAAGATATTATCTATGTATTTGAACCAAATGCATTTATTACTAGGCTTCCCCTTTGAAGACACTATGAACTGTCTTAGAAGAGCCCTGCTGAACCATAATCTGACTATACCTGTACCAGTAAGAAAGTTTATCGAGTTAGTCAGGTTATATGTTACTGATAATGTCCTTATAGTTAAAACTGCATATACAAAGATACAGTTCTACTATGGGAACTCCTCCAAGCCTAACTTGTTAAATTTATTTATGCAATAATTCAAAACAGATATTACTTTTAGTGTGTCCGGAAGTACAACACTTTGAATCCATTTTGGGTGAATTGAGTAATTTTCATCCTTTTGTCAGTTTCACTGTGAATGGAAAACTGTACATAAACTGTCTTAATTGGATAAATGGTAAAATTAACAACATCGTATTGAAATGACATGCACTCAAGCCACCCACAACACACACACACAAAACACAAACACACTCACAAACACACACAAACACACACACACACGCACATAGAGCAGGGAGAGAGAGGATCCAGTAGCAACCAGTGAAGAGGCGGGGCCAGGAGCTAAGACTCGACCCCTGCAACCACAAACAGGTGAGTACAAATAGGTGAGTATACACACACACACACACACACACACACACACACACACACACACACACACACACACAGGGAAGGGCACAGAAGACCACAGACAGAGTATAGGCTAGGTGGCCAAAGACTGCAAACCTCACTCAAGGAGAAAGATCTTGGGGTGAGTATAACACCGAGCATGTCTCCGGAAGCACACATCAATCAGATAACTGCTGCAGCATACGGGCGCCTGGCAAACCTGAGAACAGCATTCCGATACCTTAGTAAGGAATCGTTCAAGACACTGTACACCGTGTATGTCAGGCCCATACTGGAGTATGCAGCACCTGTTTGGAACCCGCACTTGATAAAGCACGTCAAGAAACTAGAGAAAGTACAAAGGTTTGCCACAAGGTTAGTTCCAGAGCTAAGGGGAATGTCCTATGAAGAAAGATTAAGGGAAATCGGCCTGACGACGCTGGAGGATAGGAGGGTCAGGGGAGACATGATAACGACATATAAAATACTGTGTGGAATAGACAAGGTGGACAAAGACAGGATGTTCCAGGGAGGGGACACAGAAACAAGAGGCCACAATTGGAAGTTGAAGACACAAATGAGTCAGAGAGATATTAGGAAGTATTTCTTCAGTCATAGAGTTGTAAGGCAGTGGAATAGCCTAGAAAATGACGTAGTGGAGGCAGGAACCATACACAGTTTTAAGACGAGGTTTGATAAAGCTCATGGAGCGGGGAGAGAGAGGGCCCAGTAGCAACCGGTGAAGAGGCGGGGCCAGGAGCTAAGACTCGACCCCTGCAACCACAAATAGGTGAGTACAAATAGGTGAGTACACACGCACACACACACACACACACACACACACACACACACACACACACATACACACACACGCACACACACACACACAAACACACACAAACAAACACACACACACACACACACACACACACACACACACACACACACACACACACACACACACACACACACACACACACACACTCATGTTGAGGACATCACATATGAAAGACCCCTTGGGGCCAGCGATCATTTGGTTTTAAGCTTCGAATACACAGTAGAGCTACAAATGGAGGGGGGAGCAGGAAGGCCAGGACGAATGAAGCCAAACTACAAGAAAGGGGACTACACGGAAATGAGGAACTTCCTGAACTGGGTTCAGTGGGACAGAGAACTGGTAGGGAAGCCAGTTAATGAGATGATGGAATATGTAGCAACAATGTGCAAGGAGGCTGAGGAGAGGTTTGTACCCAAGGGTAATAGGAATAATGAAAAAGTCAAGATGAGCCCATGGTTCACCCCAAGGTGCAGGGAGGCAAAAACCAAGTGTGCTAGGGAATGGAAGAAATATAGAAGGCAAAGGACCCAGGAGAATAAGGAGAGCAGTGGTAGAGCCAGAAATGAATATGCATAGATAAGAAGGGAGGCCCAACGACAATATGAAACCGACATAGCAGCGAAAGCCAAATCTGACCCGAAGCTGTTATACAGCCACATCAGGAGGAAAACAACAGTCAAGGACCAGGTAATCAGGCTAAGAAAGGAAGGAGGAGAGACAACAAGAAATGACCGTGAAGTATGTGAGGAGCTCAACAAGAGATTCAAAGAAGTGTTCACAGAGGAGACAGAAGGGGCTCCAGAAAGATGGAGAGGTGGGGCACACCACCGAGGAAGAAGTGAAGAGGCTTCTGAGTGAGCTAGATACCTCAAAGGCAATGGGGTCGGATAACATCTCTCCATGGGTTCAGAGAGAGGGAACAGAGGCGCTCTGTGTACCCCTGACAACAATATTCAATACATCTATCGATACAGGGAGATTGCCTGAGGCATGAAAGACAGCAAATGTAGTCCCAATCTTTAAAAAAGGAGACAGACATGAAGCACTAAACTACAGACCAGTGTCACTGACATGTATAGTATGCAAAGTCATGGAGAAGATTATCAGGAGAAGAATGGTGGAACACCTAGAAAGGAATGATCTCATCAACAGCAGCCAACATGGTTTCAGGGACGGGAAATCCTGTGTCACAAACCTACTGGAGTTCTATGACATGGTGACAGCAGTAAGACAAGAGAGAGAGGGGTGGGTATATTGCATTTTCTTGGACTGCACGAAGGCGTTCGACACAGTTCCACACAAGAAATTAGTGCAAAAACTGGAGGACCAAGCAGGGATAACAGGGAAGGCACTACAATGGATCAGGGAATACTTGTCAGGAAGACAGCAGCGAGTCATGGTACGTGGCGAGGTGTCAGAGTGGGCACCTGTGACCAGTGGGGTCCCACAGGGGTCAGTCCTAGGATCAATGCTGTTTCTGGTATTTGTGAACGATATGACGGAAGGAATAGACTCCGAAGTGTCCCTGTTTGTAGATGACGTGAAGTTGATGAGAAGAATTCATTCGATCGAAGACCAGGCAGAACTAAAAAGGGATCTGGACAGCCTGCAGACCTGTTCCAGCAATTGGCTCCTGGAGTTCAACCCCACCAAGTGCAAAGTCATGAAAATTGTGGTAGACTGCAGACGGAATACAGTCTAGGGAGGCCAGAGACTACAAACCTCGCTCAAGGAAAAAGATCTTGGGGTGAGTATAACACCAGGCACATCTCCTGAAGTGCACATCAACCAAATAACTGCTGCAGCATATGGGCGCCTAGCAAACCTCAGAACAGCATTCCGACATCTTAATAAGGAATCGTTCAGGACCCTGTACATCGTCTACGCTAGGCCCATGTTGGAGTATGGGGCACCAGTTTGGAACCCACACCTAGCCAAGCGTGTAAAGAAACTAGAGAAAGTGCAAAAGGTTTGCAACAAGACTAGTCCCAGAGCTAACAGGTATGTCCTACGAGGAGAGGTTAAGGGAAATCAACCTGACGACACTGGAGGACAGGAGAGATAGGGGGGACATGATAACGACATACAAAATACTGAGAGGAATTGACAAGGTGGACAAAGACAGGATGTTCCAGAGATGGGACACAGCAACAAGGGGGCACAGTTGGAAGTTGAAGACACAGATGAATCACAGGGATGTTAGGAAGTATTTCTTCAGCCACAGAGTAGTCAGGAAGTGGAATAGTTTGGGAAGCGATGTAGTGGAGGCAGAATCCATACATAGCTTTAAGCAGAGGTATGATAAAGCTCACGGTTCATGGAGAGTGACCTAGTAGCGACCAGTGAAGAGGCGGGGCCAGGAGCTCGGACTCGATCCCTGCAACCTCAACTAGGTGAGTACAACTGGGTAAGTACACGCACACACGCACACAGACACACACACACAGACACACACAGACACACAGACACACACACACACACACACACACACACACACACACACACACACACACACACACACACACACACACACACACACACACACACACACACACACACACACACACACACACACTCTACCAGCCAACTGCAGTAGCAAGGAACAGATGATCATGATAGACAGTTCACTGAGTATAGAAGTTTCACCAAGGACAGGGATTGAAGACAAGAACATTTCAATGGAAGGAACTAAAATGCCTCAGAGGATGCAATTGGAGACTCAGTGGGAGGAGGAAAGGGGGAGGTCAGTTTTTGTCTACGGACTCCAAGAAGAAATAAAACAGGAGGAGGAAAAATGATTGAATGCATCATGAAAACAATAGGTGAGGGCGATATGACCCAGGTGACAAATTTTCGGAGAATTGGGTGGTTTGCAAGTGGAAGGAAAAGGCCTGTCAAAGTAATTTTCAAGGAAGAATCAGTTCGAACCAGGATCCTGCAAGACAAAGCACGACTAGGGACAAACAGGGGTACCAGAGAGTATACCTCGATCGTGACAGAACACAAGAAGAAAGGACTACACTGAAAGAGAGGGTACAGAGACGCAAGGAGGAATGAGAGGCAATGATGAAGATGAGCAGGACCCAGACACAGGAGGAAGGGCAAACACACCCTGCAGAAACTCCCACAGAAGGACTCCAACTGCGACAATCCCAACGCAACTGAGCAATCTAAACCAGAACCCACACACTGTTCCCTCTGCCACCAACCCCCACATCACAAACCTCACCCCAACAGCTGTCCCCTATGGGCATTCTGACCCCACCCCCCTCATCACAAACCCCACCCACACCACAGCCCCCCATAGGCCCCCACAAAGGCTCTCACTCCCCCAACCCCAATATTCTCCCAGGACCACAGTGATAGAAAAGAAGCTGAAGGTTTGGTACACAAAAGCGGATGGAATAACGAATAAATATGAGGAGTGGCACAAAAGAATCAGCGAGAAATCCCCAGACATCATAGCAGTCACAGAAACGAAATTCGCTGAGACAATAATAGATGCAATCTTCCCACCGGGATATCAGATCCTGAGGAAAGATAGAAGGAATAGAGGGGAAGGAGGGGTTGCACTGCTCATAAAAAACTGATGGGGATTTGAGGAAATAGAAGGCATGGACGTGATTGGAGAAAGGGACTGCATAGTAGGTACAATTCAGACTGGAGAACATAAAGTAGTCATTGGAGTGATGTATAACCCACCACAGAACTACAGGTGGCCAAGAGAGGAGTACGAAGAAAACAACAGAGCAATGGTGGACATACTGGCTGAGGTGGCAAGAAGAGCGATTTCAACCACAGGGAGATCAACTGGGAGAACCTGGAGCCGCATGGGAGTCCCGAAACATGGAGAGCCAAGATGATGGATGTGGTGCTTGAAAACCTCATGCATCAACATGTCAGGGACACTACCAGAGAGAGAGGGGAGGATGAGCCAGCAAGACTGGATCTTGTGTTCACCCTGAGCAGTTCAGACATTAAGGACATCACTTATGAGAGGCCCCTTGGAGCTAGCGATCACGTGGTTCTGAGTTTTGATTATATAGTAGAGTTACAAGTGGAGAAGGTAACAGGAATTGAATGGGAAAAGCCATACTATAAAAGGGGGGACTACACAGGTATGAGGAACTTCCTGCAGGAGGCTCAGCGGGACAGAGAACTGGTAGGAAAATCAATAAACGAGATGATGTAATATGTAACAACAAAGTACAAGGAGGCAGAGAAAAGGTTTGTCCTTAAGGGAAATAGAAATAATAGGAAGACCAAAGCGAGTCCTTGGTTTACCCGAAGGTGTAGGGAGGCAAAAACTAAGTGCACCAGAGAATGGAAAAGGTACAGGAGGCAAAGGACCCAGGAAAATAAGGAGATTAGTAGAAGAGCCAGAAACGAGTATGCACAGATAAGGAGGGAGGCCCAGCGACAGTACGAAAACGACATAGCATCGAAAGTCAAGTCTGACCCGAAACTGCTGTATAGCCACATTAGGAGGAAGACAATAGTCAAAGACCAGGTGATAAAGCTGAGGAAAGAAGGTGGGAAACTCACAAGAAACGATCGAGAAGTATGTGAGGAGCTCAATATGAGATTTAGGGAAGTATTTACAGTGGAGACAGGAAGGTCTCTGGGGGGACAGAACAGAGGGGGACACCAGCATGGAATATATCAACAAGTGTTGGATGACATACATACAAATGAGGAGGTGAAGAAGCTGCTAAGGGACATCGATACCTCAAAGGGCAATGGGACCGGACATCTCCCCATGGGTCCTAAGAGAGGGAACGGATATGCTGTGTGTGCCACTTACCACAATCTTCAACACATCCCTGGAAACTGGGCAACTACCTGAGGTATGGAAGATGGCAAATGTAGTTCCCATTTTTAAAAGAAGAGACAGAAAAGAAGCACTAAACTATAGACCTGTGTCACTGACGTGTATAGTATGCAAAGTTATGGAGAAGATTATCAGGAGGAGAGTGGTGGAGCACCTGGAACGGAACAAGAGTGTAAACGCCAACCAGCACGGATTCATGGAAGGCAAATCCTGTGTAACAAACCTTCTGGAGTTTTATGATAAAGTAACAGAAGTAAGACACGAGAGAGAGAGAGGTGGGTTGATTGCATCTTCTTGGACTGCAAAAACGCCTTTGACACAGTTCCTCACAAGAGATTACTGCAGAAGCTAGAGGATCAGGCACATATAACAGGAAGGGCACTGCAGTGGATCAGAGAATACCTGACAGGGAGGCAACAACGAGTCATGGTACGTGATGAGGTATCACAGTGGGCACCTGTGACGAGCAGGATCCCACAGGGGTCAGTCCTAGGACCAGTACTATTTTTGGTATATGTGACGGACATGATGGAAGGCTTAGACTCAGAAGTGTCCCTGTTCGCAGATGATGTGAATTTAATGAGGATAATTATGCACCATCCCCCCAATGAAAAGCAGGGGTGTCACTAGCACGTTAAGAGACCATACAATAAGTGTCAGGGGCTCGAGACTGTTCAACTGCCTCCCAGCACACATAAGGGGGATTACCAACAGACCCCTGGCAGTCTTCAAGCTGGCACTGGACAAGCACCTAAAGTCAGTTCCTGATCAGCCGGGCTGTGGCTCGTACGTTGGTTTGCGTGCAGCCAGCAGCAACAGCCTGGTTGATCAGGCTCTGATCCACCAGGAGGCCTGGTCACAGACCGGGCCGCGGGGGCGTTGACCCCCGGAACTCTCTCCAGGTAAACTCCAGGTAAACTCCAGATGAGGATCAGGCAGGACTTCAAAGAGACCTGGACAGACTGGACACCTGGTCCAGCAACTCGCTTCTCGAATTTAACCCCACCAAATGCAAAGTCATGAAGATCGGGGAAGGGCACAGAAGACTGCAGACGGAGTATAGGTTAGGTGGCCAAAGACTGCAAACCTCGCTCAAGGAGAAAGATGTTGGGGTGAGTATAACACCGTGCATGTCTCCGGAAGCACACATCAACCAGATAACTGCTGCAGCATATGGGCGCCTGGCAAACCTGAGAACAGCGTTCCGATACCTTAGTAAGGAATCGTTCAAGACACTGTACACCGTGTACGTCATGCCCATACTGGAGTATGCAGCACCTGTTTGGAACCCGCACTTGATCAAGCACGTCAAGAAATTAGAGAAAGTGCAAAGATTTGCGACAAGGTTAGTTCCAGAGCTAAGGGGAATGTCCTATGAAGAAAGGTTAAGGGAAATCGGCCTGACGACACTGGAGGACAGGAGGGTCAGGGGAGACATGATAACGACATAAAATACTGCGCGGAATAGACAAGGTGGACAAAGACAGGATGTTCCAGGGAGGGGAAACAGAAAAAAGAGGTCACAATTGGAAGTTGAAGACTCAGATGAGTCAAAGGGATGTTAGGAAGTGTTTCTTCAGTCATAGAGTTGTCAGGCAGTGGAATAGCCTAGAAAGTGACGTAGAGGAGGCGGGAACCATACATAGTTTTAAGACGAGGTTTGATAAAGCTCATGGAGCGGGGAGAGAGAGGACCCAGTAGCAACCAGTGAAGAGGCGGGGCCAGGAGCTAAGACTCCACCCCTGCAACCACAAATAGGTGAGTACACGCACGCACGCACGCATACAGGCCTAGTGTCTAATCGACATGTGCCTAGGACAAAATGGTAACACATACGCACACACACACACACACACACACACACATGACCCAGATGAGTCAAAGGGATGTTAGGAAGTATTTCTTCAGTCATAAAGTAGTCTGGAAGTGGAATAGCCGAGCAAGAGAGGTAGTGGAGGCAGGAAACATACACAGCTTTATGATGAGGTATGATAAAGCTCATTTAGCAGGAAGAGAGAGGATCTAGTAGCACTCGGTGAAGAGACGGGGCCAGGAGCTGAGTCTCGACCCCTGAAACCACAATTAGGTGAATTAGGTGAGTACACACACACTCACACTCACACCCACACTCACATTCACATTCACACACACACACATACACACACACACACACACACACACACACACACACACACACACACACACATACACGCACATACAACAGGTCTAGTGTCTAATCGACATGTGCCTAGGACAAAATGGTAACTAACACACACACACATACACACACACGCACACACACACACACACACACACACACACACACACACACACACACACACACACACACACACACACACACACACACACACACACACACACACACACACACACACACACACACACACACATCCTACTGTAAATTACAGTTGAGGACACTTATTTCATGGACAATAGCTCACTGGACAATGCCTTAACAGATAATTCCACACCGGATCTTTCACATCACTACGTAATTTACAATGTGTGTGTGTGTGTGTGTGTGTGTGTGTGTGTGTGTGTGTGTGTGTGTGCGTGTGTGTGTGTGTGTACATTTATGCAATATATACTTACTTAATACTATATTAAATGTGATAATGTGAATAAATTGCATTGAGTGCAGCCTCAGGCTGAGTCGTATTAAGATCATTTTAAATTAGTTAAGGATGGGCTAAGCTAGTTTAAGTTGGGTCATATTAGTTAGGGTCAGATTGCTCTTCAATATGCTACTGGTAGATTATGCCGACAATTTGATAAGACACATGTGCAATACGTAGGTATCTTGATTCAAAAGACGTTGCCATCTAGTGGCTTTTTAGATTCAATAGAGAGATTACGAGCAGGAGAGAGTAGAAAATGAAGCAGTCAGTCCCTCAGCCTCTATACAAGGAGTTTTAATTAAGTTTCATAACTTGAAAATAATCCAGGCTACGAGACGGAAAACACCGTCTATCAAGACTGAGGGACTGATATCGTCACCTTCCACTGACTCCCGTTCATAAGCACTGTTTGCACTATTGTCAGGGAAAGGTTAGATTAAGTTAGTTAATATTGGAATAACCTAGGTCAGACGAGGTTAGATTAGATAGTCATTCTGCATATAGCTCCTCCCATCGCGCTCAACTCAGCAATGCGTTCCAGCAGCCTACATCAGCCCTGCTGATTAGTAAATTGTCGTCAACACTCAGAAGCAATTGGTGGCCTCGCTTAGTAGCTGCTGTATGACTGTAGTTCAGTGCAAGAGAGAGGGGGAAAGAGAGAGAGAGTACTACTCACACCCTAGACGTCCTGGTCAGATGACCAAAAGCTTCAGCTGCGGGTCATCATATGACTAAGACCCGCGTTGGGAAACACTCGTTCTGTTTCCTGACGAACCTAACCTAACCTAATCTAGAGGTCCCGGGATCGATATTCAGGCGGGTTGAGATGAGTGGGCAAATCCCAGCTCGCCTTGCGGTACGTAATCAGGTGATGCAGTTGGGCCCCGAGCCACGGACAGGGTCCTGATGTTTCCGTAGTACACGCCACGGACGGGTTCGTGATGTTACCGTAACACTCGCTACGGACGGGTTCGTGATATTCTCGTAGCACACGCCACGGACGGGTTCGTGATATTCTCGTAGCACACGCCACGGAAGGGTTCGTGATATTCCGGTTACGAGATATAACCCTACCGTACAATCATTCTCTACACACACACACACACACACACACACACACACACACACACACACACACAAACACAAACACACACACAAACACACACACACACACACACACACACACACACACACACACACACACACACACACACACACAAACATGTAAATGACATAATGGAAGGGATAGACTCAGAAGTGTCCCTGTTCGTAGAGGATGTGAAGATTTAGGAGAAGAATTAAATCAGATGAGGATCAGGCAGAACTTCAAAGAGACCTGGACAGGCTGGATATCTGGTCCAACAACTGGCTTCTCGAATTCAACCCCGCCAAATGTAAAGTCATGAAGATCGGCGAAGGGCAAAGAAGACCGCAGACAGAGTGTAGGTTAGGTGGCCAAAGATGCAAACCTCGCTCAGGGAAAAAGATCTTGGGGTGAGTATAACACCGAGCACGTCTCAGGAAGCACACATCAACCAGATAACTACTGCAGCATATTGGCGCCTGGCAAACCTGAGAATAGCGTTCCGATGCCTTAGTAAGGAATCGTTCAAGACACTGTACACCGTGTACGTCAGGCCCATACTGGAGTATGCAGCTCCAGTTTGGAGCCCACACCGGGTCAAGCACGTCAAGAAGTTAGAGAAAGTGCAAAGGTTTGCGACAAGGTTAGTTCCAGAGCTAAGGGAAATGTCATACGAAGAAAGGTTAAGGGAAATTGGCCTGACGACACTGGAGGACAGGAGGGTTAGAGGAAACATGATAACGACATACGAATTAATGCGTGGAATAGACAAGGTGGACAGAGACAGGATGTTCCAGAGAGGGGACACAGAAACAAGGGGTCACACTTGGAAGTTGAAGATTCAAATGAGTCACAGGGATGTTAGGAAGTATTTCTTCAGTCATAGAGTAGTCAGGAAGTGAAATAGTCTAGCAAGTGATGTAGTGGAGGCAGGAACCATACATAGCTTTAAGACGAGGTATGATAAAGCTCATGGAGCAGGGAGAGAGAGGGTCTAGTAACGTTCAGTGAAGAGGCAGGGCCAGGAGCTGAGTCTCGACCCTTGCAATCACAATGAGGTGAAATAGGTGAGTACACAACCGAGCAGGTTGTGTGTGTGTGTGTGTGTGTGTGTGTGTGTGTGTGTGTGTGTGTGTGTGTGTGAATTTGATACCTTAAAGTGAACTTGATACCTCAAAGGCAGTGGGACCGGACAATATCTTTCTGTTGTTCCTTAGAGAGGGAGCAGAGACGCTGTGTGCCACTAACAACATTTTTCAACCCATCCACTGAATCTGGGCAACTACCCGAGGTATGAAAGACGCAAATGCAGTTTCCATTTTTGAGAAAGGAGACAGACAGGAGGCACTAAACTACAGACCTGTGTTACTGACATGTACAGTATGTAAAGTTATGGAGAAGATTGTCAGGAGGAGAGTGGTGGAGCACCTGGAACGGAACAAGCTTATAAACAACAACCAGCACGGATTCAGGGAAGGAAAATCCTGTGTCACAAACCAACTGGAGTTTTATGACAAGGTAACGGAAGGAAGGCATGAGAGAGAGGGGTGGGTAGTTTGCATTTTCTCACAAGAGGAATCAGGCACACATAACAGGAAGGGCACTGCAATGGATCAGAGAATACCTGACAGGAAGGCCACAACGAGTCATGGTACGTGACAAGGTGTCAGAATGGGCGCTTGTGACGAGCGGGGTTCCACAGGGGTCAGTCCTAGGACCAGTAATATTTTTGGTATATGTGAATGACATGACGGAAGGGATATACTCAGATGTGTCACTGTTTGCAGATGATGTGAAGTTAATGACGAAAATTAAATCGTATGAGAATAAGGCAGGACTACAATGGGTCTTGGACAGGCTGGACATCTGGTCCAGCAACTGGCTCCTCGAATTTAACCCCGCCAAGTGCAAAGTAATGAAGATAGGGGAAGGGCAAAAAAGACCACAGAGTATAGGCTATATGGCCAAGGACTGCAAACCTCACTCAAGGAAAAGGATCTTAGGGTGTGTATAATACCGAGCACATCTCCTGAGGCGCACATCAACCAGGTAACTGCTGCAGCATATGGGCGCCTGCAAACCAGAGAATAGCGTTCCGATACCTTAGTAAAGAATCGTTTAAGATTCTGTACACCGTGTACGTCAGGCCCATACTAGAGTATGCAGCACCAGTTTGGAACCCACACCTGGTCAAGCACGTCAAGAAATTAGAGATTGTACAAAGGTTTACAACAAGACTAATTCCAGAGCTAAGGGGAATATCCTACGAAGAGAGGTTAAGGAAAGTTGGCATGGCGACACTGGAGGACAGGAGGGTTAGGGGAGACATGATAACGACATACAAAATACTGCAAGGAATTGACATGGTGGACAGAGACAGGATGCTCCCGAGACGGGACACAGAAACGAGGAGTCACAATTTGATGTTGAAGACTCAGAGGAGTCAAAGGGACGTTAGGAAGTATTTCTTTAGTCATAGAGGTGTCAGGAAGTGGAATAGTTTGCCAAGTGACGTAGTGCAGGAGAGAACCATACATAGTTTTAAGACGAGATTTGAAAAAACTCATGGAGTAGAGAGAGAGAGAGGACCTAGTAGCGATCAGTGAAGAGGCGGGTCAGGAACTATGAATCGACCCCGGCAACCACAAATACATGAGTACAAATGGGTGAGCACACACACACACACACACACACACACACACACGGGCTTCCACATGGGTAAATTGTCATTTTTGTGGAAATTGGTGTCACGCCCCTTGTGCAGATATCCAAGAACTAGCTACAAGCAGTGTTAAAACAGGGAAATGTTTTTGGGTATGCCCAGATGAGATAAATCTGTGGACTAAAATCACAAGAGTATTAAAAGAGGACAACATCAAAGCTGCTTTCATAGAAAACCTGGAAGCTTTCTACAACAGATGGGAACATAAAAAGTCTGGGCTGAATGGTACTGCCCTTGATACTGGCCATGTAGTCAGAAACTGTAAGGCTGGAGATGAAGTCCTGGTAGTCAGTAAATGTGGGGCTGATAGTGCTGTCCTGGGAGACAGTAATGGTGAAGCTGGAGGTGCTGTCCTGGGAGACAGTAATGGTGAAGCTGGAGGTGCTGTCCTGGGAGACAGTAATGGTGAAGCTGGAGATGCTGTCCTGGGAGACAGTAATGGTGAAGCTGGAGATTTTTTCCAGGTAGTCGGGAATTATACGCAGGAAGGAATACATATAAATGACCTCATAGGGGACAGGAGCCATAGTAGGGAAACAAGTGTAGTCAAAGATAAGATAAAACCAATATTACAAACTAGAAATACCGCAGGAAATAACAAACAAGAGGACTCCACTAGCAATAGTGAGGATATATTACCAAAAACAACTGGTGGGAGCTCCATTGTTGGTGCTAGGGAGGATAGAAGTAAGACAGGGAAACATGCACCAACAGGGAATACAGTCACAGAAACCCAAGGCAAACGGAAACCAAGCCTGTGCACATACTATGCACTTGGTATCTGCTGGCATGGGAAATCTGGAAAAACAGATGGGACGTGCAACTATGACCACCCTAGAAAATGCCATGCCCATATGACAACAGGAAAATGCAAACTCCCTTCCTGTAAGCTTTTTCACCCTGAACTGTGTACCTCTTCAGTACAGGAAAGACTGTGCTATAACTTAAATTGCCAGGCATACCATCTAATGGGGACAAAAAGATACAAAACATCCAGGCCATGGGAAAACCTGGGAAGCCACAGCCACTCAAGAGGGAGAGGTTTTTTAGTGCCAGGAAGGAAAAAAAACTGGCAGGAAATGGCAGAAATCGTACACCAAATCCAGTCATTCCTGGAGTGGAACCACAGTCGACGGCCTCCACTCCAAACCAACAGATACAGATACTAATGCCGGAAAAAAAAATCCCCCCCCAGTACCAACAATACCACCAGTCCGATAACATTCTTCTTTGCAAATATACAGGGTCTAAAGCCAGCAACAAACAACAAAATACCTTTCATCCGTGGACTGCTTGCAGAGGCAAAGGCAATGTTCGCGGCTTTCACTGAAACCCACATAAAGGATCACTTGGACAACGAAATATGGATCCCAGGTTACAACCTATACAGATGTGACAGAGTGAACAGGCAAAAGGGGGGGGGGGTTGGCCTGTACATTGCAGAGTCACTTGTTTGCACAGAACTGCTTAATGCCTCAAATGATGTAGTGGAAGTTTTAGCAGTAAAGGTCGAGAACCAAAACCTAGTCATTCTGGTAGTCTACAAGCCTCCGGATGCAACATCCCAGCAATTCCAGGAACAGCTGTTAAAAATTGACCACTGTCTGGAAAATCTTCCAGCTCCTGCACCCAACATCTTGCTCCTGAGGGATTTCAACTTAAGGCACCTAAAATGGAGGCATATAGCAAATAATATTGTTGCAGAAATAACACCAGGAGGCAGCTCTGATGAAAACTCACACTCACACGAGCTTTTAAATCTCTGCACAAAATTCAATTTAAACCAGCAAATAATAGAGCCTACTAGACTGGAGAATACACTAGACCTCATCTTCACTAACAATGATGATCTGATAAGAAATGTCACCATATCAAAAACAATATACTCAGATCACAACATAATTGAGGTTCAGACATGTATGCGTGGAGCCCCAGACCGACATAATGAGACTAGTCACGAGGGAGCATTCACCAAATTCAACTTCAATAACAAAAACATAAAGTGGGACCAAGTAAACCAAGTCCTAACCGATATAAGCTGGGAAGATATACTAAGCAACACAGACCCCAACTTATGCCTAGAACAGATTAACTCGGTGGCACTCGATGTATGCACAAGGCTTATTCCTCTAAGAAAAAGGAGGAGTAGATGTAAAATAGAAAGAGACAGGCGCTCCCTTTACAGGCGACGGAAAAGAATAACAGAGCGGCTAAAAGAGGTCAATATATCTGAAATGCGTAGGGAGACACTGGTCAGAGAAATAGCAAGCATCGAACTTAAGCTAAAAGAATCCTTTAGGAGTCAGGAATCGCGGGAAGAATTAAAAGCCATAAATGAAATCGAAAGAAACCCAAAATATTTCTTCTCCTATGCCAAATCAAAATCGAGAACAACGTCCAGTATTGGGCCCCTACTTAAACAAGATGGGTCCTACACAGATGACAGCAAGGAAATGAGTGAGCTACTCAAGTCCCAATATGACTCAGTTTTTAGCAAGCCGCTAACCAGGCTGAGAGTCGAAGATCAAAATGAATTTTTTATGAGAGAGCCACACAATTTGATTAACACAAGCCTATCCGATGTTATCCTGACGCCAAATGACTTCGAACAGGCGATAAATGACATGCCCATGCACTCTGCCCCAGGGCCAGACTCATGGAACTCCGTGTTCATCAAGAACTGCAAGAAGCCCCTATCACGAGCTTTTACCATCCTATGGAAGAGGGAGCATGGACACGGGGGTCGTCCCACAGTTACTAAAAACAACAGACAGCCCCACTCCACAAAGGGGGCAGTAAAGCAACAGCAAAGAACTACAGACCAATAGCACTAACATCCCATATCATAAAAATCTTTGAAAGGGTCCTAAGAAGCAAGATCACCACCCATCTAGAAACCCATCAGTTACACAACCCAGGGCAACATGGGTTTAGAACAGGTCGCTCCTGTCTGTCTCAACTATTGGATCACTACGACAAGGTCCTAAATGCACTAGAAGACAAAAAGAATGCAGATGTAATATATACAGACTTTGCAAAAGCATTCGACAAGTGTGACCATGGCGTAATAGCGCACAAAATGCGTGCTAAAGGAATAACAGGAAAAGTCGGTCGATGGATCTATAATTTCCTCACTAACAGAACACAGAGAGTAGTCGTCAACAGAGTAAAGTCCGAGGCAGCTACGGTGAAAAGCTCTGTTCCACAAGGCATAGTACTCGCTCCCATCTTGTTCCTCATCCTCATATCCGACATAGACAAGGATGTCAGCCACAGCACCGTGTCTTCCTTTGCAGATGACACCCGAATCTGCATGACAGTGTCTTCCATTGCAGACACTGCAAGGCTCCAGGGGGACATCAACCAAATCTTTCAGTGGGCTGCAGAAAACAATATGAAGTTCAACGATGAGAAATTTCAATTACTCAGATATGGTAAACATGAGGAAATTAAATCTTCATCAGAGTACAAAACAAATTCTGGCCACAAAATAGAGCGAAACACCAACGTCAAAGACCTGGGAGTGATCATGTCGGAGGATCTCACCTTCAAGGACCATAACATTGTATCAATCGCATCTGCTAGAAAAATGACAGGATGGATAATGAGAACCTTCAAAACTAGGGAGGCCAAGCCCATGATGACACTCTTCAGGTCACTTGTTCTATCTAGGCTGGAATATTGCTGCACAATAACAGCACCTTTCAAGGCAGGTGAAATTGCCGACCTAGAAAATGTACAGAGAACTTTCACGGCACGCATAACGGAGATAAAACACCTCAATTACTGGGAGCGCTTGAGGTTCCTAAACCTGTATTCCCTGGAACGCAGGAGGGAGAGATACATGATTATATACACCTGGAAAATCCTAGAGGGACTAGTACCGAACTTGCACACGAAAATCACTCACTACGAAAGCAAAAGACTTGGCAGACGAGGCACCATCCCCCCATTGAAAAGCAGGGGTGTCACTAGCACGTTAAGAGACCATACAATAAGTGTCAGGGGCCCGAGACTGTTCAACTGCCTCCCAGCACACATAAGGGGGATTACAAACAGACCCCTGGCAGTCTTCAAGCTGGCACTGGACAAGCACCTAAAGTCAGTTCCTGATCAGCCGGGCTGTGGCTCGTACGTTGGTTTGCGTGCAGCCAGCAGCAACAGCCTGGTTGATCAGGCTCTGATCCACCAGGAGGCCTGGTCACAGACCGGGCCGCGGGGGCGTTGACCCCCGGAACTCTCTCCAGGTAAACTCCAGGTAAACACATCGTTCAGGACCCTGTACACCGTGTACGTTAGGCCCATATTGGAGTATGCGGCACCAGTTTGGAACCCACACCTAGCCAAGCATGTAAAGAAACTAGATAAAGTGCAAAGGTTTGCAATAGACTAGTCCCAGAGCTAAGGGATATGTCCTACGAGGAGAGGTTAAGGGAAATCAACCTGACGACACTGGAGGACAGGAGAGATATGGGGGACATAGTAACGACATACAAAATACTGAGAGGAATTGATAAGCTGGACAAAGACAGGATGTTCCAGAGATGGGACACAGCAACAAGGGGACACAGTTGGAAGTTGAAGACACAGATGAATCACAGGGATGTTAGGAAGTATTTCTTCAGCCACAGAGTAGTCAGGAAGTGGAATAATTTGGGAAGCGATGTATTGGAGGTAGGATCCATACATAGCTTTAAGCAGAGGTATGATAAAGCTCAACGTTCAGGGAGAGTGACCTAGTAGCGACCAGTGAAGAGGCGGGGCCAGGAGCTTGGACTCGACCCCCTGCAACCTCAACTAGGTGAGTACAATTAGGTGAGTACACACACACACACACACACACACACACACACACACACACACACACACACACACACACACACACACACACACACACACACACACACACAAATAATAATGAGTACAGGAATGATACTAGATCGTTCGTGAGTGACAGTCGGGACCAGTAGTCGAGATTCGACCCAAGCAGTCTTATACAGGCGAGCACACACAAACCCACCTACCTGGAGCTAGTAGGTTAGAGAGTACCTAGTAGGCTACAAAGCACCTAGGTGGTTACAGAACACCTAGTAGGTTACAGAACACCTAGTAGGTTACAGAACACCTAGTAGGTTACAGAAAACCTAGTAGGTTACAGAACACCTAGTAGGTTACAGAACACCTAGTAGGTTACGGAAACCTAGTAGGTTACAGAACACCTAGTACGTTACAGAACACCTAGTAGGTTACAGAACACCTAGTAGGTTACAGAAAACCTAGTAGGATACTCAACACCCAGTAGGTTACAGAACACCTAATAGGTTGCAGAACACCTAGTAAGTTACAGAACACCTAGTAGGTTACAGAGCACCTAGTAGGTTACAGAACACCTAGTAGGTTACAGAGCACCTAGCAGACTAAAGAACACCTAGTAGGTTACACAGCACCTAGTAGGTTACAGAGCACCTAGCAGACTACAGAGCACCTAGTAGGTTACAGAGCACCTCCTAGGTTACAGAGCACCTAGCAGACTACAGAGCACCTAGTAGGTTACAGAGCACCTAGTAGGTTACAGAGCACCTAGCAGAATACAGAGCACCTAGTAGGTTACAGAGCACCTAGCAGACTACAGAGCACCCAGTAGGTTACAGAGCACCTAGTAGGTTACAGAGCACCCAGTAGGTTACAGAGCACCTAGTAGGTTACAGAGCACCTAGTAGGTTACAGAGCACCCAGTAGGTTACAGAGCACCTAGTAGGTTACAGAGCACCTAGTAGGTTACACAGCACCCAGTAGGTTACAGAGTACCTAGTAGGTTACAGAGCACCTAGTAGGTTACAGAGCACCTAGTAGGTTACAGAGCACCCAGTAGGGTACAGAGCACCTAGAAGGTTACAGAGCACCCAGTAGGTTACAGAGCACCTAGTAGGTTACAGAGCACCTAGTAGGTTACAAAGCACCCAGTAGGGTACAGAGCACCCAGTAGGTTACAGAGCACCTATTAGGTTGCAGAGCACCCAGTAGATTACAGAGTACCTAGTAGGTTACAGAGCACCTAGTAGGTTACAGAGCACCTAGTATGTTACAGAGCACCCAGTAGGTTACAGAGCACCTAGTAGGTTACAGAGCACCCAGTAGGCTACAGAGCACCTAGTAGGTTACAGAGCACCTAGTAGGTTACAAAGCACCCAGTAGGTTACAGAGCACCCAGTAGGTTACAGAGCACCCGGTAGGTTACAGAGCACCTAGTAGGTTACAGAGCACCTAGTAGGTTACAGAGCACCTAGTAGGTTACAGAGCACCTAGTAGGTTACAGAGCACATAGTAAGTTACAGAGCACCTAGTAGGTTACAGAGCACCTAGTAGGTTACAGAGCACCTAGTAGGTTACAGAGCACCCAGTAGGTTACAGAGCACCTAGTAGGTTACAGAGCACCTAGTAGGTTACAGAGCACCTAGTAGGCTACAGAGCACCTAGTAGGTTACAGAGCCCCTAGTAAGTTACAGAGCACCTAGTAGGTTACAGAGCACCTAGTAGGTTACAGAGCCCCTAGTAGGTTACAGAGCCACTAGTAGGTTACAGAGCACCTAGTAGGTTACAGAGCCCCTAGTAGGTTACAGAGCCCCTAGTAGGTTACAGAGCACCTAGTAGGTTACAGAGCACCTAGTAGGTTACAGAGCCCCTAGTAGGTTACAGAGTCCCTAGTAGGTTACAGAGCCCCTAGTAGGTTGCAGAGCACCTAGTAGGTTACAGAGCACCTAGTAGGTTACAGAGCCCCTAGTAGGTTACAGAGCCCCTAGTAGGTTACAGAGCACCTAGTAGGTTACAGAGCCCCTAGTAGATTACAGAGCACCTTGTAGGTTACAGAGCCCCTAGTAGGTTACAGAGCCCCTAGTAGGTTACAGAGCACCCAGTAGGTTACAGAGCACCTAGTAGGTTACAGAGCATCTAGTAGGTTACAGAGCCCCTAGTAGGTTACAGAGCACCCAGTAGGTTACAGAGCACCTAGTAGGTTACAGAACACCTAGTAGGCTACAGAGCACCTAGTAGGTTACAGAGGCCCTAGTAGGTTACAGAGCCCCTAGTAGGTTACAGAGCACCTAGTAGGTTACAGAGCCCCTAGTAGGTTACAGAGCCCCTAGTAGGTTACAGAGCACCCAGTAGGTTACAGAGCACCTAGTAGGTTACAGAGCACCTAGTAGGTTACAGAGCCTCTAGTAGGTTACAGAGCACCCAGTAGGTTACAGAGCACCTAGTAGGTTACAGAGCCCCTAGTAGGTTACAGAGCACCTAGTAGGTTACAGAGCACCTAGTAGGTTACAGAGCCCCTAGTAGGTTACAGAGTACCTAGTAGGTTACAGAGCACCTAGTAGGTTACAGAGCACCTAGTAGGTTACAGAGCACCCAGTAGGTTACAGAGCACCTAGTAGGTTACAGAGCCCCTAGTAGGTTACAGAGCACCTAGTAGGTTACAGAGCACCTAGTAGGTTACAGAGCACCTAGTAGGTTACAGAGCACCTAGTAGGTTACAGAATACCTAGTAGATTACAGAGCACCTAGTAGGTTACAGAGCACCTAGTAGGTTACAGAGCACCCAGTAGGTTACAGAGCACCTAGTAGGTTACAGAGCCCCTAGTAGGTTACAGAGCACCCAGTAGGTTACAGAGCACCTAGTAGGTTACAGAGCACCTAGTAGGTTACAGAGCCCCTAGTAGGTTACAGAGCACCTAGTAGGTTACAGAGCACCTAGTAGGTTACAGAGCACCTAGTAGGTTACAGAGCACCTAGTAGGTTACAGAGCACCTAGTAGGTTACAGAGCACCTAGTAGGTTACAAAAGCACCTTAATACGTGCAAATATTAAGCAGAAAGGCAAAACGTTCTGTAAAGCCCAAATTTTAATTTTCTGCGATGTTTCGCTCAGGAATGAGCTTCATGAAGTCTACCTGACATTAAAAATCTCACTGCTGATCGAAACGTCGCTTTCAAATAATTTATTGGTATGGATTATTTAGGTTGAAAGCCTATCGACTACACGAGGTCATTAAGGCTGCAGTGTAACCTGTTCATTGCCTGTCAAGAATACTCTGATTCCTGAAACAGGGATTACAAGGGGTATACACCTCTCGGTGTATAATACACTGAAAGACATAAACCTTCCGGTAAATACAGAGAGAAATACACCTCTCGGTGTATAATACACTGAAAAACATAAACCTTCCGGTATATACAGAGAAAAATACACCTCTCGGTGTATATACAGTGAGAAACATACCTCTCTCGGTGTATATATTCTGAGGGAGACACATACGTTTAGGTGGGTATATACTGAGATATTAGGTAAGACACATATGCAACAGTTAGGTATCTTTATTTTGAAACGTTTCGCCTACACAGTAGGCTTCTTCAGTCGAGTACAGAAAAGTTGATAGAAGCAGAAGAGACTTCGGAACAATGCTCTTCTCCAGACTGAGGGACTGACCACCTCAAATCTTTAAGGGTGATGGACTGATTACATCGTTTTCAAGTCTCTTCTGCTTCTATCAACTTTTCTGTACTCGACTGAAGAAGCCTACTGTGTAGGCGAAACGTTTCAAAATAAAGATACCTAACTGTTGCATATGTGTCTTACCTAACAACCTGTCGGTATTTTATACCATTTTAATGTACATATACTGAGATATACATATCTCGGTGTATATAAACACTGATGCTGAAAGTATTTTTCTGCACAATGTTTTTGTATTCACGGTTGACGACATCTCGCCCTTTATTGTGCACCCTACATACACCCTGTGCACGGTGGTGGCTAGTTTATTGTGCACCCCATATCCACCCTGTGCACGGTAGCCCAAGAACCTATGTACACACAAAGCCTAGGAAATAGTCCCCAGAAGAGGGCTAATTATAGTGCATCTTGATATATATTTAAAATTTGTTTCATCTCGACACCAGTGAGGAAAAGATGAAGCCGATAAGATGAGTCATCCTTGTTATGGCACACATTCCAACGATTCCAAGATTTTTTACTATTTTACTACACCAACAAGTTCTTCTGCGTGCAAACGAAACTTAGTAAGTACTGTCCTGGCCCTCAGATCCACAACCAAGGTTGTGCCGATTGATCCTTGTGCCAATTGTTCCTTATGTCAATTGTTCCAAGAATTTGGTCCTCGTTACCGTGCACATGTGCTGATGGAAAGTGAAGGCTATGGGATAAGGCGTTCTCGAGTTATGAGCGAAATAAAAACGAAAAGTTGAAGGGAGAAGAAAAAGAAAGAAAAAAAATAATATTCTGGAAGCGTTTTATAGTTCCTCCTGCAGGGAGTTCCTAATGACAGCTTCAGAGGGGTTCCTAATAACAGCTTCAGGGGGTTCCTAATGACAGCTTCAGGGGGTTCCTAATGGCAGCTTCAGGGGGTTCCTAATGACAGCTTCAGGGGGTTCCTAATGACAGCTTCAGGGGGTTCCTAATGACAGCTTCAGGGGGTTCCTAATGACAGTTTCAGGGGGTTCCTAATGACAGCTTCAGGGGGTTCCTAATGACAGCATTTGCGTCTCTTTTCTAGACAGAAAATATTAAACTAAATGTGCTTCTGTCACTTCGCGATAAGAGATAGGTATCCCTATATCCCAGAAGTCCTGCCATTTTTACCTCAGTGGAGGCAAATGGAATAGTGCAGAGTGCGGCACAAGTGTCCGATGCAGCTTAATATCAGCAATAACGATTTGAAATATCAGAAGAGACGTATATAAGTTATCACATGAAAAATTAATTTCACAATTTCTTCTTCCACTAAGTACACGGACTCGGAGCGAACTATCTTGCTTAATATTAAGCAAGGTAGTTCAGTGGTTCTTGAACAAGGAGATGCACCAGCTTAAAAAGTTTCAAGCCAGTCAGAGAAGGCATTCTCTAGTTGTTACAAAATGCGACATATATAAAGTATTGACTTCAGTGGAAATAAGTCACTGACTTCTTTTTTTTTGGGGGGGGGGGTTATCCCAGGTTCTCTACACATATGTTGCTATGTATTATGATAATCTATGTAACTGTATTTGTGTATACCTGAATAAATTTACTAACATCTCCAGGGAATACTTGAAGGTCACTTTATTGATCCCCTTCTAGCAGATTCTAGTCTGTTTCTGGTTTTATAACAGCTTGCCAGAGAATATTCTACTCCAGTTATCCATTAAAATTACGAGGTTTCTCATAAACGCTTTGGGATCACAACTGCGTGAATATATGAGTATATATATCTATACTTTATGGATGTCGCATTTTGTAACGTAGGTTAAGACCAGTATCCTGTAACACACCAGCATTGTAAGTTTGAAGCCGTTCAGAAGCTGCGTTATCAAATTATCAGCGTTGAAGGTCTGAAGCCTATCGGATGAAGCATTAACACTTTACTGCATGAAAACCAGAATTTCAGTTATACTAATTTCTCAATAGAATTAGCATCACTTTTACCGCAGGAAAAGCGACTCATCCAAAGCACATTGAATACTCGGAGTGATCTGGACAGGTTGACGCTCTGGGGAAAGTCTCGTTGCAAACCTTTGCATGTCCTTCAGTTTCTTGCCGTTGTTGGTCAGTTGTGGGTTCCACACTGGTGCTACGTATTCACTGAGGCCGTATATAATGTCCTGCTACAGTCGGAGACGCGGAAGATGAGTTTAAATATGTGCAAAATAATGCATTCTCGGTATAACAATCTCCAACGTGAATATAGTTTGGCAACAAGCTAACAGGACCAAGAGAGGAAAAGGACCTTGGAGTAGCTTTGGGAAAAAAAGGTTGGACAAACAAGTAGGTGATTTTGATAAGTACCTGCCTCTTATAAGCCAGTAGGCCCGCTGCAGTGTTCCTCCATTCTTATGTTCATAATCAAAAGCAACGACCTCAAAGGTACCAAACAATGTCTATCTGCGAGTGACAAAGCTAAGTGAATGCAAGGCTTCATAGTCGGTAACTTCGATCACAAAACACCAGACACCATCTTGATCCTTTGTAATGCACTGCTTAGATCGTGTCTTGAATATTCCGTCCAGTTTTAACCTCCAGATTATGTAAAAAGAATGTACAGGGAAGAGCTACCAAACTCGTAGTTTATAAAACAGGTACAACAGGAACCAGACAGCTAGAAACCAGTAACTCTGGTTTAGTGTGTTCAGAGAGGCAGAGCCGGGAGCCAGACTTCAACCTCCCCTCACCAACACAACTCGGTGAGTACACACACACCAGAACACGTTCATCTCTCGCAATGAACACTTGTGACCAGAACCCTTCACATTGCAACATGTTCGTCGACAATATTGAACAAATGTTACACTGTTCACTACACGAAAGAGACACAGCAGTGAACAGCGTAGTTGTTCACCATTAATAAACAGAAACTTAACAGGTTAGAAAACACGTCACTCAACGTGTTCACTATGACTATTCTTGTAACTTTTTTTTTTATCGAAACTGTAGCTGATCACTCAAACTATGGGATAATCACCAGTGAAGACGAACAAGTGTCCCGACAGTGAACACTACACGAACACTGTTCAATGCGGCTGAACATGTGCTCGCAGGTAAATCCTGTCCAGGTTCACCCGTGTGACTGAACCTACGGAACACGGATTATCGACTGCGGAGAGCTGCGTTGAACACAAATTATAGCGTCATTGCCGTGGAAATAGGAACAGAAAACGGAGCGTGAATAATTGTCGACATGTGAACGGAAAACGGAAGGTCAACAACGGTTGCCCTGTTTCCACTGACCAACAGAAGCTAGAATTGGATCGCGATGTGACCTCCATGGTGATGTGCGGTTGACTGGTGGCACTCACAGGCTCTGGTGGGGGTCAGTGCCAGGAGTGCCACTATACCCCCACCATCATCATCTTGTGTGCTGCTCACTCCCTCATCCCTTACTCTCTACACACGCATTCTCCGCTATTACTCCTATTACTCAAAAACAGTGTCCAGAATATCTTGCTGTCAATTTTGTCAAGGTTGGGAACCAAAGCAATCATAGTACTAGGGGGAGAGAGCACAACTTTGTAGTACCCACAGTCATTGGCCAGGCTTCAAACACCTTTTATTGTACAGCAATAAAGGAATGGAACAGACTGCCTGCACATGTCAAAGCCAGTCATAGCATGAACCAGTTCAAGAAGAGTGCCAAAAGGTGTCTGATGAATGTAGCTACAGAAAGGGAGGGGAATGATTTTCTATTTTTTATCTAACATACGTGTAAATTTTACCTTATTCCTAGTAATGACCCTCGTATTGTAGATAGTCTTAATGACCCTCGTATTGTAGATAGTCTTAATGACCCTCGTGTAGTAGATAGTCTTTTTAGTATGATAATAAGATGTTATCTTCATTATAGAATAATAAGAAAATATTATAACCTTTATATTATACTAATAAGGTAAAAGGACCCCAATGGAAATAAGTCACTCTGTCTGATTTTTTTGTGTTATCCCAGGTTCTCTACACATATGCTGCTATGTATGATAATTCTATGTAACTGTATTTGTGTATACCTGAATAAACTTACTTCCTATTCTCCTTCTTCTCTTTCCTACCTCTCTCTTTATTTTCCTTCCTCCCTCATTATCCTTATATTGTTTCTCCACACACGTCTCCTGCATTATTTGTGACTAGTTTCGAGAGTTTTTCTATTTTTTTTACAGTCCATTCTGAAGCCATTCCGACCACCTGATCAGCCAAGCTATTTTTGCCAACTACTTGCAGGCCCACGGACATCGTAAGAATTTGCCTAGTTACCGTCTTGGAGACTTTTACCTCTGTAACGGTAAATGTTCCTTATACCTGCTGATGGATGTTAACACACAGTGTTATGGGCAGCCTCACCTTACACTGTGTGTGTTCTATACTTCCTCTCACATCTCACACTCCAGTAACTAGGTATTCGGATGCACTGATTAAGTACCTGGCCTTACAACATTTTCCAGGTATTGACTATGCAATGTCTCCCTTGTACAGTTGATCAGGCCCTGATCCATCGGGAGGCCTGGTCATGGACCGGGCCGCAGGGGCGTTGATCCCCGGAATAACCTCCAGGTAACCTCCAGGTACACGTTGCAGAGAGCAACATTCTCAGTGTTAATGTGGAAGTCTTAGTAGTTTAGATAGCTGCCTGTTGCATGCTTGTTATCATATATCACTAGCCCAGAAGAATGTTAGAGAAAGAGAGAGAGAGAGAGAGAGAGAGAGAGTCCTTTCTAAAAATTTTCTCATATACGTCTAAAGATATATTTTTTTCATTTAAGTTAATGTAAAAAATAATTATTTTGCACGAAAAGAATTAAAAAAAAATTACCTAACCTTATTATTAGAAGCGTAATTTAATTTAACCTAATCCAACTAAATGTATTTTAGATAAGTTTACAATAATTTAATATTAAACAAACACAATGAAATGCACTGTTTTTCTTTAGGTTCAGAATAATATTTTTGCGAATATATATATATATATATATATATATATATATATATATATATATATATATATATATATATATATATATATATATATATATATATATTCTTCTTTCTTTCAACAAACCAGCCGTATCCCACCGAGGCAGGGTGGCCCAAAAAGAAAAACAAAAGTTTCTCTTTTTAAATTTAGTAATATATACAGGAGAAGGTGTTACTAGCCCCTTGCTCCCGGCATTTTAGTCGCCTCTTACAACACGCATGGCTTACGGAGGAAGAATTCTGTTCCACTTCCCCATGGAGATAAGAGGAAATAAACAAGAACAAGAACTAGAAAGAAAATAGAAGAAAACCCAGAGGGGTGTGTGTGTGTGTGTATATATATATATGCCTGTACATGTATGTGTAGTGTGACCTAAGTGTAAGTAGAATAGCAAGACGTACCTGAAATCTTGCATGTTTATGAGACAGAAAAAAAGACACCAGTAATCCTACCATCATGTAAAACAATTACAGGCTTTCGTTTTACACTCACTTGGCAGGACGGTAGTACCTCCCTGGACGGTTGCTTTCTACCAACCTACTACCTATAATATATATATATATATATATATATATATATATATATATATATATATATATATATATATATATATATATATATATATATATATATATATATAGTCAGTGATGTACATTTTTAGTGAACACACAGGGCCCCTCCCACTGCTCCCCATCCCTGGTCCCTTCCCCTCATCCCAGCCTAGGCCCACTGACTTCCTGATCAGGGGTGTTGCCGTTTAGTGTCCCACCAATTACTCGCTCTGCCGTTCGCTACTCCCCCACCCTCATCCCCCATGCATCCATGCTGTCCTTCACCCGTTAACCTACAGCTGGCGCCCTCCCACCCCCACGATGTCAGCAATGTCACAAGTAGAGCCGGGTTACCAGGAATCTTCACGACAGAATCAAAGCCGTCGTTCACGAGGTATCTGCCAGGTGTGCCACAGGGAATGTGCACTCAATCCCACAACTGGCAACATCCGTGCACACAATGGATGTCTAGGCTCCAGGAGAGCTCCAAATGGGAATAACCAACAGCCCCTTCCAGCAGACAGCGATGACAACTACCGTGACTTCACCTCCACAGAGGTCCTCAAATCTGCTTTCAAATTAACATCCACCAGGACTCTGACACACATCCCCCAAGCAGCTCGCCCTCAAGCTGCTATCAAATTCACTGACCTCCTGAAGAAAGTCAACGATGCTCCTTCAAACAACAGATCCTGGCACAACCTCCTGCTTTATGGCAATGCCTGTTTGGCTCTCCCACCAAGGAGGGACAAGTCACTTGCAACACATGTTATTAGGGCAACAAATGCATACCCTAGAGATGACAACCTCGTCCGTCTCCCTCCTAGGGCGACAAACACCCGCTGGGCAAATGCCAACAACAGGACACCCGACGCCTCAAAAATCAGAGCCCAAATTAACAAAAAAATAGAAGAGGGTAATACTATTGGAGCTCTGAGGCTTATAACCAGTGAGGATACCATCGCTCCCAAGGACGTCAGCACGGCGCAAGCTCTGAAGGACAAACATCCACCCAGGGCTCCCAGTATCAACATTGACCTCCTTGACATTGCAGCAGGCGAAGAACATCTAACCTTACAGGACGCTGATGTGTATAATGCTGCTGTCATTTCCACAGGGCTCAGCAGGAGGTTTCACCGGTTTAAGGCCTCAACACCTAAAACAAATGCTCAATCCAGCACTTGTTGATGTTTCAGAGAGGTTGCTGTCTGAACTCACCAAATTTTCCATTGTGTGCCCTCCAGAGTAAGGATGGAGGAATCAGGACCATTGCAGTGGGGAACACCCTTCGGCGCCTAGTCGCCAAGGCTGCAGTAAGAAGGGCGAGTCAAGATGCTGCTGCAATGCTGAATCCAACTCAGCCCGGTTTTGGTGTTCAAAAAGGCTGTGAAGCAGCTGCCCATGCAGCACGAGTATACATCAACAACATGTCCGATGAAAAAGCCTTGATCAAATTGGACTTTGTCAATGCTTTCAACTCAGTCAGAAGGGATGCTGCTCTTCAAGCAGTTTCTAGAAACTTCCCTTCCCTCTATCCCTTCATAGAATCGTGTTCTAGTGTGACTTCTAAACTATTGTTTGGGGACCACAAAATTGACTCCTGTGAGGGTGTGCAACAGCGGGACCCTCTCGCCCCCTTTCTATTCTGTTTGGTCATCAAGGAAGTCACAGAAGCACTCTCCAGTGAGCTCAATATCTGGTTCTTGGATGATGGTACCCTAGCTGGCACAACAGAATCTCTCCTAGAAGACATCAGAAAAATTAAAGCCATGGGAGAAAGCCTGGGCCTATCTTTAGACCCTACCAAATGTGAAATAGTTTCTACCAATTGACAGATGATCCAGAATATTAGTGCTGTTTTACCAGGAGCATGAACCATTAATCCGGCCAATAGCACTCTCCTCGGTGCTCCTCTTGGGCCCAATGCCATTTATCTGATCCTAGAAAAAAAATCTCAGACCTCCGGATGATGGAAGGCAGGATGAAAGACAGAGATACACATGATGCCTTCTACCTACCCACCAGGTGCCTGTCAATCCCAAAACTTACCTACTTTCTGAGATGCTCCCCAGCCTTCAGCAGTCCGAAACTCGAGGAATATGACTCTCTCCTTAAGACCATGCTAGAGAGTGTATTGAATCTTTCCCTTGAAGATGGACAGTGGTTGCAAGCCTCACTTCCGGTCAGGCTTGGGGGGCTGGGAGTACGCAGATCCTCCCAGATTGCCCTACCAGCTTTCCTATCCTATTCCATAGCATCAAATGAGTTAATAAGACAAATTCTTCCTAACAACCTCAGTGACTCAGCAGGAATACAGGACCATAACTATGCCAGTGCCATCACTGAATGGGAGACTCTTGCTGCTCCAGCACCAAACCCTAGTGCAGCACTGGCTCACAGTCAAGCTGGGATGGCCCGATCGCTGAAAAGGTGCTTGCCAATATGCTCAGGGCTGCAACATCAGACAGGGAGACTGCCCATCTCCTAGCTGTGAGTGCACATCACTCTGGGGACTTCCTCCAGTTTCTATATCAGCAATGGGAACGTGCCTCGACTCTAAGACCCTCCATATTGCAGTGGCTCTGCACCTAGCTGCCCCAATTCACACGGAATATACGGAATATACGTGTATTTGCAGTGAAGCTCAAGCTGACCAATATGGTCTACATTGTCTTAACTGTTCCAAAACCAAAGGCTGGCATGCAAGACACAATGAGGTCAACGACATCATAAAGAGAACCCTTGCTACAGCTGGATGCCCAGCCGAGAGGGAGCCCCAATCACTAACAGCCAACAATACCCACAACCCAGCAATGCAAACCGCCCTGACGGGATCACCATCTATTCTTGGAAGAATGGTAAGCTCTTAGCATGGGACTATACTTGTGTGTCCACACTGGCGGACACCTATATCCATCACATTGGCGACAGGGAGGAGCTGCTGACCACAGGGAGGAGTAAGATCAGCAAGTACAGGGACATAAGCCAACAATATCAATTTGTCCCAATGGGATCAGAGACCTTGGGATCATGGGGAAAAAATGCCACACGTTTTCTTAAAGAACTGGGTTCCAGAATCATCGACACTACCAGGGACCCAAGGGCAGCCACTTTCATGTTCCAGGGCCTCAGCGTGGCCATCCAGAGAGGAAATGCATGCTGCATACTGGGCTCGCGTCCGGCTTCGGAGGAGCTGGAGGAGATTCATAACCTTTGATATATTGTACCAATGTATTCATGTTTGTGTTTTCTATCAATGTATTCTATTAATAAAGTTAGCATGTAGTTTAAAAATATAGGGGGATGGTAGGAGAAGAAAATATTCAAACAGCTCCGGGGAGAACCTTGAGTTTTCCCTGAGGTACGTTTATTGTCTTCTCTGAGGATGAGGGTCCCCAGTCCAGTTCTAAAGATGGTACCTCCCTATATTTTTGTTTAGATATATATATATATATATATATATATATATATATATATATATATATATATATATATATATATATATATATATATATATGTATATATTATATATGTATATATTATATATGTATATATTATATATGTATATATTATATATGTATATATTATATATGTATAAATTATATGTATATATATATAATATATGCATATATATATAAATTAATATATGTATAAATCTTTCTTTCTTTCAACACACCGGCCGTATCCCACCGAGGCGGGGTGGCCCAAAAGGAAAAACGAAAGTTTCTCCTTTTACATTTAGTAATATATACAGGAGAAGAGGTTACTAGCCCCTTGCTCCCGGCATTTTAGTCGCCTCTTACAACACGCATGGCTTACGGAGGAAGAATTCTGTTCCACTTCCCCATGGAGATAAGAGGAAATAAACAAGAATAAGAACTAGAAAGAAAATAGAAGAAAACCCAGAGGGGTGTGTATATATGTGCTTGTACATGTATGTGTAGTGTGACCTAAGTGTAAGTAGAAGTAGCAAGACGTACCTGAAATCTTGCATGTTCATGAGACAGAAAAAAGGACACCAGCAATCCTACCATCATGTAAAACAATTACAGGCTTTCGTTTTACACTCACTTGGCAGGACGGTAGTACCTCCCTGGGCGGTTGCTGTCTACCAACCTACTACCTATAATATATATATATATATGTATATATATATATATATATATATATATATATATATATATATATATATGTATATATATATATATATATATATATATATATATATCAAGTGTTTTGAAAAGTGCCTTTCTCTATTTTGTACTTTTTCACAATGTATCATATGTTCCAGGTAATTGTTACACTCTCATTGTTTGGTTCTCTGAACGTTAGGTCACCTGATTTTAATATTCCTGACTTAAACTGTACCAGTCACTGTTGATCAGCAGCCAAACACTGTAGACACAACATGAAGTGGTACAGTGTTTAGAGTAAGAATAATATAGTACAACATACTACCTATGAGACATGCTGTGAAATTACCTTCTGTGTCACAACATGATCCAAGGCGTTTATGGTTTACAGAAATTTCTGGGGAAACACTGTAAATCATACGCAGTGTTCTTAAGTATTTGTTTTAAAAATCGCTTAGTATCGTACAATACTATGCGTACGATACCTTTTGGTTTTCATTGATTATCTAGGCATAATTTGCTGTACTGGTGGCATATCAAAGGAGGTATCTATTTCTTGTGAGGTCTGAGTGGCTCTTGTCTTAGCTCTCGCGGAAAAGTCTCATGTCTTAGGATTGCGAAGATGTTGAATTAAGCGCCAGTTCAGTGTGACTGACACCAGTCAGTCCATCTATCATCATTCTATCATGCGGGAAGAGCCACATGTTTATCGAGTATCCCACAGAAGCAACAAACACTTTGATATCACTACTGCCAGACTGGCTGGGAGACTGCACCACCAGCTGATGCAGACATAACCCTGTGAAAACTTTGCCAGAGGAACTATTGTCACGCTCTCAGTCATTCTGTTTCAATGCGAAAAAATTGTGAATTCAGAGACAACTCATTCACGAATGTTCATATGTAAGTATTGTAAATAACTCTAAGTTCAACCAAATAAAATATTTTATTTCAGTCACATATAAGCTATACTAATACTTTCGTGACTGAATTAATGTCTATATCAACAGCTCATAAAGAGTGTAACCAGATCATAAACTCTTAAATAGTTCATTACCACTATAACTGTCCTAGTTTCCATAAGAATGGGTGTCCAGTCCCTGGACCCATAATGTGCCTCTGTAGCTTTTGACTACCGCTTACGAGTCAGTGAAGGCAGGTGAAACTGCAGATCTAGAGAATATACAGAGAAGCTTCACTACATATATAAGTTCAGTCAGACACCTTAATTACTGGGAACGTTTGGAGTCACTTGACCTGTACTCCCTGGATCAATGGTGAGAAAGATACATCATAATATACACGTGAAAAATCTTAAAAGGGACTGGACTCAAATCTTCTCACAGAAATCACTCCCTACGAAAGCAAAAGATTAGGCAGACAGTGCAGCATCCCCCCAAATGAAAAGCAGTGACGCCATGAATACACCAAGACAAAATACAATAAATGTCTGGGGGCCAAGACAATTCAAGAGCCTTCCAGCATATATAAGGGTAATTACCAATGGACCCCTGGCTGCCTTCAAGAGGGATCTTGAAAGATACCTAAAGTCAGTAGCTGATCAGCAGGGCTATGGTTCATAAGTTGATTTACGTGCGGCCAGCAGTAACAACCTGGTTGAGAAGGGACTGATCCACCGCTAGGACTGGTCAAGGACTGGGCCGCGGGGGCGTTGACCTCGGAACATTCTCCAGGTAGCTGTTCAGTTTGTAGAGCTTAAAATCAGGGCAGTGGGGGGTGGTGTGGGTTACATTAAGGGAGGTGTAGGTTACATAAAACTTCCATCGACACCATGCCTAACCCTTCTAGGGTAGGGTAGGTGCCTGAGCCCGAGCCTTTAGCTCATAAGACTGCCATTCCCATTTGCCCCCTTGGGGCGGGGATGGCAGACCAGAGAGGCCTAGCTTGTGGCTAGGCCTGGGGACAGTTGGTCCCAAAGATGAGGAGGTACTTGTGCCTCCTCCCATGGGAGACTTAGGTCTCAGACACTCCCTAAAGAGGGAGCCAAGGCCGGGCCACCACTTGGACAAGGCCCGGGCCGGGAGAATACCGGCTAATCTTTAACTAACTAGTAAAACTTCCCCTTCTGGCCCTTCATAGTAACTTCAGCTCTGCTGGTACGAAACCTTTCAGTCTCTGGCAGTGACTGAACCCATTGAAACACTTGACTATATCCTCAATGTTTTACTGAAGTCTCCCAGCTCAAGCTGACACATTTCATTACCTCTAGAATGCAATTTATTAACAATGTAACTTCCACGCAGAATAGAGTAACCACAAACTACTGATATATCCACAGTCTGAGAATGAGATTCTCTTTTTTTCACGCCCTATATCAATGAGATTCTCTATTTCCCCTCTCACACACTGCCTCTCCTCCATCCCTCCATTCTTCCCTCCTTTACAAGTGGAAGTCTAGTTCCAATTTTTCCTTGTTAATGCCGCTGATAGTCACTTGCAGTAACATGACGACAGAGAGACCGGCTGCCTCTCTCAGATTCACAGTGTCTTGTGCTTCTTCGCGCTGCTGTGTGAGTCTCCCTTCAAGAGTGAGGAAGGGACGGGAAGGGTGAGCTCCTTTGTAAAGGTGTTGCATGAATTTGAAAATTTGAAGCCGATCGGAGGAAGCATTTTCAAGTTATACACGAAAATATTGGAGGAAGAAAAAGTAAAGACAGGCAGCCACCTGAAAGTCCGTCGAGAATATCTAGTTGATCGGATAAATTAGGAGGATGACAACCGAATAAATTAGGAGGATGGCAACCGAATAAATTAGGAGGATGATAACCGAATAAATTAGGAGGATGATAACCGAATAAATTAGGAGGATGATAACGGAATAAATTAGGAGGATGATAACCGAATAAATTAGGGGATGATAACGGAATAAATTTGGAGGATGATAACCGCATAAATTAGGAGGATAATAACCGAATAAATTAGGAGTATGATAATCGGGTAAATTACGAGGAACATAGCCGCCTCTACGCAGGCTCTTATAAAAAATAATGTTCATAAACGAAAGACTAATGTTCATAAGAAACAATTAACGTTCATAATTAATGAAGGTTCATAAATTGAAGATTGAGACACTTATGCTGCATATGGAAATCTTTATTCAGGAAACGTTTCGCCACACAGTGGCTTCTTCAGTCCAATACAAAGAGGAAGGCGTAAGGAGAGGAGGAGAATGAGGTAATCAGTCCCTCAACCTGGAGTCGATGTGTTCAGTCCATTCATTCTCCTCCTCTCCTTACGCCTTCCTCTTTGTATTGGACTGAAGAAGCCACTGTGTGGCGAAACGTTTCCTGAATAAAGATTTCCATATGCAGCATAAGTGTCTCAATCTTCAACTTGTCGGTTTTTCAAACCATTCATCACAAGGTTCATAAATACAAGATAAACTCTCGTAAACTAAACGTTTCAGGGAAAAATGATTAATGTTCACCATACCCCCGGCCGGGATTGAACCCGCGGTCATAGAGTCTCAATCGTGTCATTACGATTTCTTAAGTCATGTTGACGGCAGTGAAGGGACTTGAGCTAGAGTTCGTCCCGGCCACGCTAGCTGGAGATTCGTCTGTAAAAACTTGCATTTGTGGTCACAGAGGTGCCTGTGCTAACTTTCCTATGGTGTAGAAATATACCTAGTTGGATGAATCCTATTGTGGCTAGCTGGTCTAGTGGCTAACGCGACGGGCTGGAGTTTTGAGACTCTATGACCGCGGGTTCAATCCCGGCCGGGGGTATGGTTTATTTGCAATCGTGTCATTACGATTTCTTAAGTCATTAATGTTCATTTAGAAGGATTATCTGATGGGCTGATGAAGAGACACGGGTAATTAATAACAATAACCAACCTACCCCGCCACCCAGAACATAGCAAAACAACAACAAAACCTAAACAAAAAGACAAACATGAGGAGAGACGCGGTGGAGTGAACGCAATTGTTGGTGGCTTCAGTAGCGGGAAGCAGGAAAAGTCAGGCGCCATGAGTATTACTGCCTAGCTTCAGGGAATATTTACTTCTTACTCCATCATTTCAAACTGTTTACTCCTGAGCTCTCTGATCTTTTTACTCCCCTCAAGGAAGGTTCCTTGATGTTGGTGAGGGGCTCCTGATTTAGGGAATTGGATCTGTGCTCCAGTTTCCCGAATTAAGCCTGAATGCCTTCCACATCCCCCACCTCACGCGCTGCATAATCCTTCGGGTTTATCGCTTCCCCTTGATTATAATAATAATAAATAATTTGTCCTTACCACAGTGTGAAATTTGCTGACCTCTGCTTGCAACACAAGGTCAGTGGTTGGTAAATACCTCACGACCATCTCTACTCTTCTCCAGGTGAAGGAATTTGTAAAACAAGTGCAAAACGTACCTATTTTTAGCGAATAAATATATCTTGTACAAATGTATTTACAGTCTGCTTGAGTAACAATAGTCACAATATATAAGAAAACTGAAGTAATATTTGATTACTAGGCTATCAACCCGTACGCCAATTAATCATCCCTCAAATGATAATTTTTTTTTTTATTTTATTTAAAGTATACAGTATACATGGATATCACACATTGACGTAATCACAATACATGATAACCATTTATAAGAAAAACATCCTTATAACTAACGGATGACAACCTACCCCTGAACATACATAATAAAATTGCTACTAGCCAAACCTGACATTTGTATTCATATCTTGTATGAAAACTGTATATACAAAAGTTTTTATATATAAACTAATGCTTTGGCCTCTTACTGTACATTGTAATATTAGCATTTTATGTACCTAAACATTCCGTAGTTATTCATCCCCTAATTTTGTATGTTTTATTTAGAGCACAGGTATACAGTATACATGTAATCATACATGATTGACTGAAATCACTAAACATGAAGCTATAATAAGAAATACACCATCCTTGTAACTAAACGATTTACTACCTACACCTGAATATACGTAACAAAAAATGCTACAAAACTTGCATGTATAAACTCTGTATATGTAACTGTAAACCATACATGAAAAACTTGCATCAAGAACATAGCACTTAACAAAAACAGTACCAAGGTTGTGACCTAAATTAATATACACTTTAAATGTACCAAAACCAAACATATATAAATTTTTACATAAAACAAAGTGACATTAAACAATAAGTTGATATATACCTCCTCTCACCACACGCAAGGTACACAGTATAAACAGTTTGGAAAATAACCCCGTAATCCGTATGTGTGTATATAATCCTATCTCATTAACCTCCAATCAGAGATGAGCCCTTAATAGGGCAACGTTCAATACTGTCTCCTATAACAAAACATTCTATTACACCCCCCCTCTTCCCCCTAATTTAGGCAACCACCACTGTCTCTCGGCAGTATACAGTTCCCTGTCACTCAGTCTCCCAGCTGTACATGAGCATCTAAGCCTGTCACATCGCAACAGTATCTAAATCACAACAAACCACACCCAAGCATTCTTACTGCATACATGCGTACAATACCTCTAAAACAATAATATATACCTCAACCCTCTGACATAGGTGTGATGGTAAGTGACCAAGCATAGCAAGCAAGGTGTTATATGCACAGAGGGTAATACAGTCATCATCCCATGGGACACGCATGCAAAAATATAAACCTAAATTCCCCACTATCAAACTGGATCACACACTTAATCTAGCTAGCATCACACGTACCTCCTAACACCTACTAACCACACTGAACCTTCCCTCGTTTGCATCTAAGCCATACACCCACACCACACCACACGCACACGCACACACACACACACACACACACACACACACACACACACACACGGCGAGCCCATTGAAACCCCGGATAACATTCTCAATCCTTGCCCCAGCCATGACAACCCCCCCCCACTACAAAGCGAGTAAGATCCCAATAGTTAAACTACGATAACCTACGGGGGAGGCTCCCTCCCACCGCGATCCATATATTTCCCTGTTCCTGCAAACCGTCCTATAAAAAGTAGCTGCCAGTACCCATTTCCTCGCCACCCAATCCCTATTCCCACACATGCCCCACGACACGTACACGAAATCTACCATTAAATATGCCAATGCACGTTGTGTACTCTCTGGCACCCCTCCCACATCCAAAACGAGCACTCTCAACACCGGTATGCCCCCCTCCCACTAGCCTCACAATCCTACTCATCCAATCCCTAACATTCCCCAAACATTCGCAAAAATACACAGCACGATATGCCGTATCCTCGCCACCACACTCCACACCCACTCTCCTCTACTATTCGCCTCGCCTCGCCCGCAGGACTGCTCCTGATGGCAAAATGCCATGCAGGAAACGGAACATAATCTTCCGCACCCGAGGTCTGAGCTTCAACATACGAAAACGACACCAAATATCTCCCCATCCATACATAGGGTATATTCCCTCCACCGGCACCACCACCCGGCTCCCAATCACTCTCGCCAAAACCCCTATGCGATTCTTGCCAGGCTCCCATAGGACCATGAGGGTATGCAGCACCTCCTCACATTCCCTCAACTCTGCACCCACATACCACCTCTACACTCCCTCATACAGAAGCTTTAACCCCCCCCCACACCCGACCCATACATATTCCCTTCGTAAGAAAACACATTTTACCCAACGCCGTAGATCCAATAACCCTAACCCCCCCTGACGTACCGGCAGCATTACCACCTCCCTCCTCAGCCAATCACACCCAGAACCCCATATAAACCTAAACACCTGCTTTAAAATTCTTGTAATTCCTTGCCCCGTTAAGGGGTAAACTGCCACCACATGCCAAACCTTACTGTATAGTAACGTGTTTATCACGATGGCCCTCTGCAACAATGTCAAATGATACGGGCGCAAACTCCCTAATCTATGCTGCACCCATTCCACAATACGCTCTGAGTTCACCTCTCTCGACTGCACTTGATTCTCCATAAACACTATTCCACATATCTTTAAGCTATCCACCACCCTCCACTCCACACCAGCATCCCAATTCCCCTGCCAGTTCCAATTTCCCAACTTTAAGAAGCAAGATTTCTCCACATTAACCCTCATCCCTGTAGCCTCCCCAAATGTACGAATGACCTCTCCCACCTCTCTCAAACTATTTCCCTCCTGCACAAGTACCGTTGTGTCGTCGACGTATCCTACAATCCCCGGCCCACACCCCACCTCCCATCCCCACACCCCCACATATGTGCCTCAATGAGTTTGTAAAAAGGGTCTTGAACACAGGCAAACAGGATTTGAGATAGTGGACATCCTTGCCTGAGACCCCCACCCCATACACACTGCTTCCCCTATGCGACCATTAATTTGCACATGCACCCGCGCCCCTCGATACAATGTCTCCACTCATTCCACAACTTCTTTCCCAAATCCCTGCTTTAGAAGGATCTGCTGCAATGCCTCCCATTCCACACGGTCATAAGCTCCCTGCCAATCCAAAGCAAGTAAGCCCCCCTTTCCCCCCAAACCCTCTGCAAACCCCTTAAGACTTCTGTGACCCTCGACCATAGATCTGCCAGGCAACCCATATTGCCGTCCAGATACGACACGCCCCACGACACATTTCAGGCGATTTCCCAGTATTTTCGCAAACAATTTGTAATCCGCACAAAGTAAAGATCTCGCCCGATAATCCTTGAGGGTATTCTGGACCTCTCCCTTTGGGACCAGAACAACCACTGCTGTGGATTGCAACTCCCCCAACACCCCCTTCTCCTTCATTATATTCATCAACTCCACCAGGAATCCACACATTAACTTCCAATTCTGCAGGTAAAATTCACAGGGTAATCCATCAATCCCCGGAGCCTTTCCCATACGCATACTCACTAATGCCAGCCAAACCTCGCCCTCATCTATCTTCCCACCCAGTGCTACTCGATCACTACGCCCCAATGAACATGGCACTAGCTCACAGACGCTATGCAATTCTGCACCTCCCACTGCACTACATCCCAAATGCTGCTCATACCATGCATCCGCATAACCACTCATTCCCTCAGTCATCCTCAACACTTGCCCCTCACAATAATCCCCCACTTCAGAGTGGACGATTAACCTACCAACCTCTGTGGCCGTCCGACGACCTCGTAAAACACACACCGACGATCGATCACCCCATAACACCTCCTCAACCCCCCCCCGCACACGCACCGCATTAAACCGTTCATTTTGCAGCTCACGAATCCTTCCCTTCAACGTTTCTATCTCCTCTACAGGATATACTCCCCTGTGTCCACCTCTCCCATAGCAATCCCTCAACCTACCCTCTAGGTACTGAAGGAGCCCATATGATTGTTGCATCATGCATTTCCCCTCCCTCACATAAAACTTACGTATTTGTGCCTTAGCCACCTCATCCCACCACCCCAGTATTATTATTATAATCAAGGGGGAAGCGCTAAACCCGGAGGATTATACAGCGCCTGGGGGTGGATGTGGAAGGCATTCAATTCAGGCTTAATTCGGGGAACTGGAGCACAGATCCAATTCCCTAAATCAAGAGCCCCTCACCAACATCAAGGAGCCTTCCTTGAGGGGACCACCCCAGTAAATCCTCTATGCCCCGCCTTTCCTCACTGAGCTCTGTCCACAACGTCTCAAATCCTCCCTGCCCCTCCTCATCACCTAGGATCCTCGTGTTTAGTTTCCAATAACTCTTCCACCTCCTGGCCAGCCCATCCCACCCCAGGTCTATCACAACCACCCTGTGATCTGAATATTCCACCTCCACCGTACGCAAGGACTCCACTCTAACTTGCTTTGTGATGTACACCCGGTCTAGCCTCGCCACATATCCTTGTCTAACAAAAGTGTGCTCCACCTCCCAAGCCCCATCCCCAAATACGTCACGTAGACACACATCTCTCAGAAGATCACCTAGGATAGCTGAAAAATGCCGTGCCCCACACGGCTCAACGTCTGCCCTGCGAATAACACAATTCCAATCCCCTCCCACAATAGCAACAGGTGGTAAAGAACGGAAAGAATAAACAAGCTCATCCCTCACAAAATCCGCTTTCAGACGTGCATCACTCTCTGCGGGTGCGAACACACACACTAACACCACTCGCTCGCCCATCCACCATCCATCTACTCTGATAATACGCCCCTCGCCCCCCTTCACTTCTGCTAACCACAAAAGCGTCCCGTCTGCATCACAAAAGCCCTATAACCATTCACCTCCAATACACGCCCCACCTTGATATTGTGCTCTTGCACAAATACAACATCCACTCTATGCCGGCACAAGAAACTTGCAAACCACGCACGCTTCACATCCTGACACAAACCATTAATGTTAACTGTCATACACCTTAGGCCAGCGGTGGTTTCTTCCCCCTGTGCTTTGACACCTTCCTCACAACGCCACCATGTCCTTTCGGACCTCCTTTATGCATGTCCCTACTGGCAGCCTTAACCCCTCCCCGGTCCAGCTCCAGGTCCAAAGTCCCCTAGGGACCACCACCATCCTCCTCCACCACCACCACCACTTTGCCGGTCCTCTGTGCTGGAGTTAGGACATCATCTGAATCCGATGTCACAGCCTCACGCTTGCGCGCGACTCCACCTGTTTCCATCCTCACCTCCTGTGATACCTCATGGTGAACCTCCACCTCCACCACATGTCTGACCTTCCCACCCTCTGGGCACAGTGCCCCGTGAGACACCACCAAGTCGATGGGCTCAGTTTTCTGTCCACACAGGTCTGCAGCATTCCTCACATCAGCCCTCGTCACCAACTCGCCCTCCCCATCGGACTGGGGAAACAGCAAGGTGAGCACATTCTCTAGGACCTCGTCAATGGCTTCCTCCGCCGAACCATGCCGTCCCCCACCATCATGCAAAATGGGTCCCACAGGGCCCCCAGCCACAGGGACCGTCAGGTCTGCACCCGCCACTGCCTCTGCCTCCTCCACCTCCTCACTCCACAGACGACCAGGCCCACGTCCTTCCTGTAGCTCTAGAGCACGTCCAACTTGCCCAGGTTCCCCTGCGGCAGTACATTCAACACCATGGAGTCGAGTCTGTTGTTCACAATATGCAGCAATGTGATCATAACCACCACAACGCCTGCATGTCCTGCGTTACCCAGCATAGGACACCATGAGCTGAGTCCTGAAGGCCTCCAATATAACATATGACGGTATGGGGTGCCGTATAGTCATTTTCAGTGAAAACGTGCCCTCTGGGTATCCCACGTATGCACCTTCCACCCACTTGCCGGGCTGTGCCAGGTGAACGGTCCCGTAGTCCTTAAAAACATTGCGTATGTCCATTTCATCAGCCTCAAACGGTACATTTCGCACTCTAACCCATGTATAGTGCCTGGAGACGTCATGAAGGCGGACACTCACCATAGAATTGACGTCCACTCGCACATCCTGGTATTTCTCTACCAGCCTTTGGTAGACGCCGGTGTTCAACAACTTAACAAACACCCTGTATGCACCATTAAGTGCTACACCATACAATTCTTCATCCTGAATACCATACGTATCCCGGATGATTAATGGCAACAGCACAGGAGCAGCTTGCGGTGGAATTGCCCCGCGAACCAGCTGGATGCCCACAGTATTTACCCTCCTCCTTACACTCTGCACCATATTGGAAAAAACAGGAAGTCTTCCAATCGCCGAGAGAGGGCAGCAGGCGTACGTCTGCTCACACCAACAGACGAGCAGAGAATCAAATGATAATTATTTGAAGTCCAATACTAGGGTAACCATATAAAAGATGGATCACACATAACTCATAAGTCTTGCACAAATATGAAGGTGTACAAGTTACTAGCACAACCCTAAGTCCACTGTGTATATGTGTGTGTATATACCATCTAGTGGAAGATGTGTGAGTGATGTGTTAGGAATATTCTTAGCAACAGTGGCGACCCTTATTCCCAGAGGCAATGCTGATAGTACATTCGGGAACCGAACCAGGATGTGTAAGGTGCTTGTATTTAAGGCTATGTTAATGGAGACAGAACAACTGTCCCCTCAGCGAATGTGTGTGTCTAGGGGAGAGGATTATTAAGGACTGTACTTGGCAGTATATCAAATCGTAGCCATGCATGCTGCTCGTTGTAAGCAGTTTGTCTAACGAGACACTAGCACCTTCCACCGGTTTACTAAATGCTACCAATTAATATCAACCCTATTATAAAAATGGGAAATAACATATAAAAAATATGAGTTTAAGCGGCAGAGAATTGGATATTTCCGGGTGTCAGAAAATGACAGGTATCCCTTGAACAATAACAATCTTAACATTAAACATTAAATAATAAACACACAGACAATTAGCAAACAACCTACTAATGTACACTACAACCAGTCTTCATCTATTCCTCAAAACACATCAACTACCAATCCTAGTTTTTGTTCTCATCATCATCCACTCCCCCTGTCCTCATTCGTTTCTCACTCTTCATTCAATCCCCATCGGCTCCCGGTACGATTCAATTCCCTAGTCCTCCTCCATTCCCTGGTCACCATCCCTTCCCCAGTTCTCATTCATAACTTCCTTCGGTAGTGATAAGAATCAATTGCAACCGCTTTCGCCTCATTTTCATTCGCTTGTCAGCCAGTTCTCAGTCATTCTTCTAATTTTGCTTATTACACGACCATTGCCAAAAGGCCATATATGCAAGAAAATTATCTGTTGTGAAGAGCAAGTCAGGAAAGCCTACCTCCGTGGACAACTTGGTACCGCATATTTCTTTATGCTTGAATATACCTGCTGAGAGCTGCTATCTACCGCAGCTCCTTTCAAAGCCCAGCCATATCAAAGGTATACCTGATACTACAGTTCTCTTAGATGAATTTTTACACATCACCAGTCGGCTAACGCCCAGGATTGAACCCTGGGTCTTCGATTGTGAGTCGGTGTTGCTAGCATTAAGCTGAAGTTCAGCAGCACCGACTTATAATGTTTGTTTACCACGAGCTATGAAGTTGTGTTAATTTCTGGGATTACCATTTAAATGTTACGTGAGACGCGCATGGTATTGGAGGTCAATGCATAGAATGTTTAAGTGGAACATCCAGTCTATTCTGGTGTGATGTTTGTTTACTATATAGTTCCTCTTGTGGTGAAATCATAACAATACTTGGAGGTAATAGTAGTTACAATTATAACCATAATTTTTAAAGGGGTTGACCGGTAATCCAGGGAAAGGCTTCGGTCAGATGACCAAAAGCTCCAGTGGCTGGTCATCATATGGTTAAGACCCGCGTCAGGAAATTATTGTCCTGTTTCCTGGCGAATCTTGCCTAACCTAACCTAACTAGGAGGTAACTGTAGCCTAACCTCACAGCTGCAATACTTACAGTACATGATTCACAATCATTCTCCTAATCTCACTATTCTCACGTTACCACCACAGTTAGAGTGACAGCCAGTCACAGTCCTAAGATAATTTAACCTATTTATGGAAAGGGTAGATTTACTAAATGTCATTTACCAAATGGTACGTCCAGACCAAGATGTCTATGAAGTTAAAATATTTGATGAGTCTACTTTACATATAAAAGTGAGGGGAGGGGGAGGGGTACGCTGCTTGTTGCTGGCCTAAGACACAGATGTGATGGGTCTGGGCAACAGTGGCTTTAACACCAATTTCTCTCAAATAATTTATGACATCCTGCAGTCTTCTCCGTAGTCTGTATCCCTGAAGGCATTCTGCCTGTCCCTCCCCCCCCCCCACCACACGAACACACGGTATCCCTCCCCCATCACCACTACCACTGCCTCACCACCATCACAGGGACACTACCACCACCATTACCACTTCGCTACTAATTCCACCTTCACCTGCCACACCTACCAGCATTGTCGCCACCCACCACACTAGCAGCGTCTCACCACCTGCTGCCATCACACCACCAACACACCACCTGCTGCCATCACACCACCAACACACCACCAGCTGCCATCACACCACCAACACACCACCAGCTGCCATCACACCACCAACACACCACCCGCTGCCATCACACCACCAACACACCACCCGCTGCCATCACACCACCAACACACCACCCGCTGCCATCACACCACCAACACACCACCAGCTGCCATCACACCACCAACACACCACCCGATGAGATCACACCGCCAACACACCACCCGCTGCCATCACGCCACCAACACACCACCCGCTACCATCACACCAACACACCACCCGATGCCATCACACCAACACACCACCAACTCACTACCCGCATCTATCACCACCAGAGGAAGTGTGATTTGGAGAGGCTGAGAGACTTAATGGGAAGGAACTCAGTGAAGAATCAGATAAGTGATCCAGCATAAGAAAAACACAAAAATGCATACAAGTGTGGTATTACAAAGTTAGAATATATCAGTATGTTTATAAAACACATGTTTACAAAACATTGGTAGAGTCCCACCAGGGACTCTACCAGTGACTTGATAAAGTCCCTGTCGAACGCAACGTCTTCGTCAGTAAAAGACCATAACCGGCAGACTCTCTTATATACATGCACGTAAGTTATTACCCAGGGACATGGAAAATGGATCAGCAGTGAAATGGATAAATTAGGGAGGGGTAAGACACGGACAGATGAAAGAACATATTAGACTGGAACCGAAGATGGATGGAGAGAAGACAGAGGAAAATGTGTAAAAAAGAAGGGTAAAAAGAGGAATTAGCACAGATCAGAGTTAGAAAAGGTAAACAGGAAGGAAAACAAATGAATTCCAGTTCTGTCCCTCGTTTCTGTTTTTACACAAAACATTCAGACGAAATCCCAGAAATCAGTAATTAGGCGGGAGAGGGTGAAAATAAGTTATGTAAGATCACAGTGAACTAGCGACATGGCAGTGAGGCAAAACAGAAATCGAATGAGCCAATGGGCCGCAATAAACTTTTAAAGTGCTCGAAGAATACAAAGAGGAACTTAGTTAACCATGGTCACCGAGCTCCGATGGCTTATTTAAAGCTCTTATGGAACGCAAAGAGGAACTTAGTATAACACGAGCTAGTCTCTTCAGAAAATAACTAGAAACATGTACAGTGTCTGAGATGTGAAATAGGTCCTTAGCCACTGTCCACCGACCAATTAGTCAAATCTTTAATAACCACAAATTTAAGCAATCACATACAAAGGTTATCCATAATAGGTAATCTCAAGTAGATATAAATACGTGATCCCCAAATAGGCAATCCTATATATAAAATAATGTAAATAAAAGGTTCATAGTGCCGACTAGTTGGTAAATTAGACACATGTGCAACACTGGTGTCTTTATTGAGGAAACGTTTCGCCAATAATGTTACCCAAGTGTTGCACAATGTCTAATTACATGTAATGACAGGGAAAAAAAGAACAGTGATAATTGAGTGAATATAACTAGATAAAATCTGCCACCAAACGATTGTTTCAGGTGTCAGAGATAACCAGAGAGCGGCGGCAGCATTCCAGTGGCGGTAAACAATGATGACCAACAATGTGTTTATGTTGGTGACATCGCGTGTCAGCACTCGACCCACCACCACCACCACTACCACTACCACCATCACCACGACTCACCACCATCACCACTACCACTACCACCATCACCACGACTCACCACCATCACCACGACTCACCACCACCACCACTACCACCATCACCACGACTCACCACCACCACCACTACCACCATCACCAAGACTCACCACCACCACTACTACCACCATCACCACGACTCACCACCACCACCATCACCACTACTACCACTACCACCATCACCAAGACTCACCACCACTACCACCATCACCACGACTCACCACCACCACCATCACCACTACTACCACTACCACCATCACCACGACTCACCACCACCACTACTACCATCACCACCACCACCACCACTACTACCACTACCACCATCACCACGACTCACCACCACCACCACTACCACCATCACCACGATTCACCACCACCACTACTACCACTACCACCATCACCACGACTCACCACCACTACCACCATCACCACGACTCACCACCACTACCACCATCACCACGACTCACCACCATCACCACCACTACTACCACTACCACCATCACCACGACTCACCACCACTACTACCATTACCACCATCACCACGACTCACCACCACCACCACCACTACTACCACTACCACCACGACTCACCACCGCTACAACCACCACCACCACCACCACTACTACCCCTACCACCACGACTCACCACCGCTACAACCACCACCACCACCACCACCGCCACCATTACCACGACTCACCACCACCACTGCCACCACTACCACCACCACTACCACCATTACCGCCATTACCATCAATACCCTCTGAAGGAATGGGCTACTCGAAACTATAGAAATGCTTGGCCTTACTCGGGTAGTTGAGGATATCTTCCTTGCTCATCCTAAATATATATATATATATATATATATATATATATATATATATATATATATATATATATATATATATATATATATATATATATATATATATATATATATGCAAAATAACCACTCTGAAAGAATAGAGAAATTCCAAGCGCTTTCGTGACTACTCACTTGATAATGTGAGTAGTCACGAGAGCGCTTGGAATTTCTCTATTCTTTCAGAGTGGTTGTTTTGCATATTTTGAAAATCACCCGTTTACTGTGATCTTATTGCATATATATATATATATATATATATATATATATATATATATATATATATATATATATATATATATTATATATATAACTATATATATATATATATTATATATATATTTATATATATATATATATATATATATATATATATATAATATATATATATATATATATATATATATATATATATATATATATATATATATGTCGTGCCGAATATGCAGAACTTGCGATCTTGGCTTAAATAGCAACGCTCATCTTGCCATATAGGACAAGTGAAAATTTGTGTATGCAATAATTTCGCCAAAATCATTCTGAACCTAACTAAAAAAATATATTTCACTGTGTTTGTTTAGTATTAAATTATTGTAAACAAATCTAAAATATATTTAGTTCGGTTAGGCTAAAATAAATTGTTCTTGTTATAATAAGGTTAGGTAAGTTTTCTAAGTTCCTTATGGTGCAAAATTATAATTTTTTACATCAACATTAATGAAAAAAATATATCTTTAAACGTATAAGAGAAAATTTCAGAAAGGACTTAATTTTAAATGAGTTCTTGCTAATTGACCAGTTTTACATATTCGGCACGACATTATATATATTGTCGTGCCGAATAGGCAGAACTTGCGATCTTGGCTTAAATAGCAACGCTCTTCTTGCTGAATAAGGCAAGTGCAAATTTCTATATGGAATAATTTAGCAAAAATCATTCCGAAACTAACGAAAAAAATATATTTCATTGTATTTGTTTACTGCAAACTTACCTAAAATATATTTGGTCGAATTAGGCTAAATTAAACTGCGCTTGTTATAATAAGGTTAGGTAAGTTTTCTAAGGTTCTTTTGGTACAAAATTATCAATTTTTACATTAACATAAATGAATTTTTTTTATTTTTAATCGTATAAGAGAAAAAGTTCTTGCTAAATGACCAGCTTTAACTATTCGGAACGACATATATATATATATATATATATATATATATATATATATATATATATATATATATATATATATATATATATATATATAATATATATATATATACATTCAATACATCGGCTGTATCCCTCCAAGACGGGTGACCAAAAGCGAAAAACAAAAGTTTTTTCTTTTTTATTTTGTAATGTATACAGGAGAAGGGGTCACTATCCCCTTGACCCCGGCAGTGTAGTCGCCTCTTACGACACGCATGGCTTACGGAGGAAGAATTCTTGTCCACTTCCCCATGGAGACAAAATGATATGAAGAAGAACAAGAATTATTAAGAAAAGAGAAGAAAACTCAGATGAGTGTGTATACATATGGTTTGTAGATGAATGGTTCAGAGAACCGACATGTTGATAAATTAGACACATGTGCAACTCTTGGGTATCTTTATTGAGGAAACGTTTCGCCACACAGTGGCTTCATCAGTCCATACATAGGAGAAACTTGAAGAACAGGAGGAGAATGAGGTAATCAGTCCCTCAACCTTGAGTCGATGTGGTCAGTCCATAAATCAAGATTGATGGACTGACCACATCGACTCAAGGTTGAGGGACTGATTACCTCATTCTCCTCCTATTCTTCAAGATTCTCCTTTGTATGGACTGATGAAGCCACTGTGTGGCGAACCGTTTCCTCAATAAAGATACCCAAGAGTTGCACATGTGTCTAATTTATCATACATATGGTTGTACATGCATGTGTAGTGTGACTTAAGTGTAAGTAGAAGTAGCAACATATACCTGTTATCCAGCGTGTTTATGAAACAGGAAAAGAGACATCAGCAATCCAACTAGGTTTCTGTTTCACACTCACTTGGCAGGATGGTAGTACCTCCCTGGGTGGCTGCTGTCTACCAACCTACTACCACAGGATGGTAGTACCTCTCTGGGTGGCTGCTGTCTACCAACCTACTACCACAGGATGGTAGTACCTCTCTGGGTGGTGGCTGTCTACCAACCTACTACCACAGGATGGTAGTACCTCTCTGGGTGGTTGCTGTCTACCAACCTACTACCACAGGATGGTAGTACCTCCCTGGGTGGTTGCTGTCTACCAACCTACTACCACAGGATGATAGTACCTCCCTGGGTGGTTGCTGTCTACCAACCTACTACCATAGGATGGTAGTACCTCCCTGGGTGGTTGCTGTCTACCAACCTACTACCACAGGATGGTAGTACCTCCCTGGGTTACCTGGTTACCTGGAGGTTATTCCGGGGATCAACGCCCCCGCGGCCCGGTCCATGACAAGGCCTCCCGATGGATCAGGGCCTGATCAACTAGGCTGTTACTGCTGGCCGCACGCAGTCCAACGTACGAGCCACAGCCCGGCTGATCCGGCACTGACTTTAGGTATCTGTCCAGCTCTCTCTTGAAGGCAGCCAGGGGTTTATTGGCAGTTCCCCTAATGCTTGATGGGAGGCTGTTGAACAGTTTTGGGCCCCGGACACTTATGGTGTTTTCCCTTAGTGTACCAATGGCGCCCCTACTTTTTATTGGGGGCATTCTGCATCGCCTGCCCAGTCTTTTACTTTCGTAGGGAGTGATTTCTGTGTGCAGATTTGGGACCATTCCTTCCAAGATTTTCCAAGTGTAGATTATGATATATCTCTCCCTCCTGCGTTCCAACGAGTACAAGTCAAGTGGTTCCAAGCGTTCCCAGTAGTTAAGGTGCTTGACAGAACTTATACGTGTACACTCTCTAGATCTGCGATTTCACCTGCTTTGAATGGCGATGTTAATGTACAGCAGTATTCCAGCCTAGAGAGAAGTGATTTGAAAAGGATCATAATTGGCTTGGCGTCTCTCGTTTTGAAAGTTCTCATTATCCATCCTATCATTTTCTTTGCACGTGCGATCGTGGCACTGTTGTGATCCTTGAAAGTGAGATCCTCAGACATTACTACTCCCAGGTCCCTTACATTATTTTTCCGCTCTATTGTATGGCCGTAGTCAGTAGTATACTCTGTTCTAGTTATTATCTCCTCCAGTTTTCCATAACGGAGTAGTTGGAATTTGTCCTCATTGAACATCATATTGTTTACCGTTGCCCACTGGAAAACTTTGTTTATATCTTCTTGGAGGTTAACCGCGTCCTCAGCAGATGACAGCCTCATGCAGATCCTAGTATCATCCGCAAAGGATGATACGGTGCTGTGGTGTATATCTCTGTCTATGTCTGATATGAGGATAAGGAATAAGATGGGGGCGAGTACTGTGCCTTGTGGAACAGAGCTCTTCACTATGGCAGCCTCCGATTTAACTCTGTTGACCATTACTCTTTGTGTTCGATTTGTTAGGAAGTTGAAGATCCATCTCCCCACTTTCCCAGTTATTCCTTTAGCACGTATTTTATGGGCTATTACGCCATGATCGCATTTGTCAAATGCTTTTGCAAAGTCTGTGTATATTACATCTGCATTCTGATTTTCTTCCAGTGCATCCAAGGCCATGTCATAGTGATCCAGTAGTTGTGGGAGGCAGGAGCGACCTGCCCTGAACCCATGTTGCCCTGGATTGTGCCGATTTTGGGAATCCAGGTGATTTGCAATCCTGCTTCTTAGCACTCTTTCAAAGATTTTTATGATGTGGGACGCCAGAGCTATTGGTTTATAGTTCTTAGCTAATGCTTTGCTGCCACCTTTATGGAGTGGGGTTATATCCGTTGTTTTAAGTGACTGTGGAATTTCACCCATGTCCAAGCTATTCCTCCATAGTGTACTTAGGGCACGCGAGAGGGGTTTCTTGCAGTTCTTAATGAAAACAGAGTTTCACGAGTCTGGGCCCGGGGCTGAGTGCATAGGCATGTTGTAAATGGCTTTTTCGAAATCTATCGGAGTTAGGGTAATGTCGGAAATCTGGCATACATTTGTGGAGTTTTGAGGATGATAGTACCTCCCTGGGTGGTTGCTGTCTACCAACCTACTACCACAGGATGGTAGTACATCCCTGGGTGGTTGCTGTCTACCAACCTACTACCACAGGATGGTAGTACCTGCCTGGGTGGTTGCTGTCTACCAACCTACTACCACAGGATGGTAGTACCTCCCTGGGTGGTTGCTGTCTACCAACCTACTACCACAGGATGGTAGTACCTCTCTGGGTGGCTGCTGTCTACCAACCTACTACCACAGGATGGTAATACCTCCCTGGGTGGCTGCTGTCTACCAACCTACTACCACAGGACGGTAGTACCTCCCTGGGTGGTTGCTGTCTACCAACCTACTACCACATGATGGTAGTACCTCCCTGAGTGGTTGCTGTCTACCAACCTACTACCACAGGATGGTAGTACCTCCCTGGGTGGTTGCTGTCTACCAACCTACTACCACAGGACGGTAGCACCTCCCTGGGTGGATGCTGTCTACCAACCTACTACCACAGGACGGTAGTACCTTCCCGGGTGGTTGCTGTCTACCAACCTACTACCACAAGACGGTAGTACCTCCCTGGGTGGTTGCTGTCTACCATCCAACTACCACAGGATGGTAATACCTCCCTGGGTGGTTGCTGTCTCCCAACCTACTACCACAGGACGGTAGTACCTCCCTGGGTGGTTGCTGTTTACCAACCTACTACCACAGGACTGTAGTACCTCCCTGGGTGGTTGCTGTCTACCAACCTACTACCACAGGATGGTAGTACCTCCCTGAGTGGTTGCTGTCTACCAACCTACTACCACAGGATGGTAGTACCTCCCTGGGTGGTTGCTGTCTACCAACCTACTACCACAGGACGGTAGCACCTCCCTGGGTGGTTGCTGTCTACCAACCTACTACCACAGGACGGTAGTACCTTCCCGGGTGGTTGCTGTCTACCAACCTACTACCACAAGACGGTAGTACCTCCCTGGGTGGTTGCTGTCTACCATCCAACTACCACAGGATGGTAATACCTCCCTGGGTGGTTGCTGTCTCCCAACCTACTACCACAGGACGGTAGTACCTCCCTGGGTGGTTGCTGTCTACCAACCTACTACCACAGGACTGTAGTACCTCCCTGGGTGGTTGCTGTCTACCAACCTACTACCACAGAACGGTAGTACCTCCCTGGGTGGTTGCTGTCTGCCAACCTACTACCATAGGACGGTAGCACCTCCCTGGGTGGTTGCTGTCTACCAACCTACTACCACAGGACGGTAGTACCTCCCTGGGTGGTTGCTGTCTACCAACCTACTACCACAGGACGGTAGTACCTCCCTGGGTGGTTGCTGTCTACCAACCTACTACCACAGGACGGTAGTACCTCCCTGGGTGGTTGCTGTCTACCAACCTACTACCACAGGATGGTAGTACCTCCCTGGGTGGTTGCTGTCTACCAACCTACTACCACAGGACGGTAGTACCCCCCTCGGTGGTTGCTGTCTACCAACCTACTACCACAGGATGGTAGTACCTCCCTGGGTGGTTGCTGTCTACCAACCTACTACCACAGGATGGTAGTACCTCCCTGGGTGGTTGCTGTCTACCAACCTACTACCACAGGATGGTAGTACCTCCCTGGGTGGTTGCTGTCTACCAACCTACTACCACAGGATGGTAGTAGGTTGGTTGACACTTCTGAAGTCTCCCAGCTCAAGCTGACACTTCTGAAGTCTCCCAGCTCAAGCTGACACTACTGGAGTCTCCCAGCTCAAGCTGACACTACTGGAGTCTCCCAGCTCAAGCTGACACTACTGAAGTCTCCCAGCTCAAGCTGACACTACTGAAGTCTCCCAGCTCAAGCTGACACTACTGGAGTCTCCCAGCTCAAGCTGACACTACTGGAGTCTCCCAGCTCAAGCTGACACTACTGAAGTCTCCCAGCTCAAGCTGACACTACTGAAGTCTCCCAGCTCAAGCTGACACTACTGGAGTCTCCCAGCTCAAGCTGACACTACTGGAGTCTCCCAGCTCAAGCTGACACTACTGGAGTCTCCCAGCTCAAGCTGACACACCTCAACACCGTATCTAAGTTCCATCCTGCGTGAAGGAATATGACAGTAACACCTAGCTGACCTTCGCTCCCAGTGTCATGATCTCGTAGATGGCAGCACCACACTGCTCTCCTATCTAATTTCGTTATGTAAAAAAAACATGAAACACTGTCTACCTCCTTTATCATCCGCCTCTGTCACCTCCCTAACCATTCTTTTTTTTTTTTGCTAATTCTTCTTGCTTCTGTTCTTTCACACGATACCATATGTTAATTACGTTTATATTATTGTATTATTTATTTACTTGCTTTTATAACTGTACAGTTTTCATCTCTCTCTCTCTCTCTCTCTCTCTCTCTCTCTCTCTCTCTCTCTCTCTCTCTCTCTCTCTCTCTCTCTCTCTCTCTCTTAGACATTAATTTCATTCTTGCCACCTCCCAAGGGCCCCTCCCATTTTAACATCTAATTCTCCCAATTGCCGCCCACGTACACCCCGCCCACACAGTGGGTGTGGAAGCAAGAACTACACCACCCACACCTATGCGCTACGCACATTAAATGATCGCCCCCCACATGTTTAGTGATGGGTGGGGTGTGAGCAGTGGTGGGTTTTATGGGTGGGTGATTTACTGTGAGGTGGGTGGGTCATTTACTATGGTTTGTGGTGGTTTACCTGGGGTTTACCTAGGATTTACCTGAAGTTTATCTTGAATTTACCTAGAGACGCTTCTGGAGATCACTGCCCCCGCTGCTCGGCCCCAGACCAGGTCTCTTGGTTGCTAGCCTGATCGAGCAAGCTGTTAGTGCCCGCCACTCGCAGTCCAGTGCATGTACCACAACCCGGCTGATCAGAAGCAATGGAGTTGTTGGTAATCTCTCCCTTATGTATGAAGGGATTATTATGAGATTAGAGGATATAATAGTCTACCCCAAAGAAAAAAAAGCTTGGGGCAGACTATTATATCTTCTAATTTCATAATTCATGACTTCTCATAATCCTCTTGTCCCACATGGGGATGATGGGGGATGGTGGCAGTGGTGGGGGTGAGGCTGACCGCTGCCCACATTCTGAGAGCCAGGAGGAGGCGACAGGCCCACTCTGCGCTATTCTGAGATAAACTTCCCCTCACTCATTCAGTTGCAGCCTTGCAACATTGCATAGCTCCTGAAGATGCACTGAGAATTGCGAAAGTACTTGAGCTGATGATTTCCGCTACCTGTGACTTGTATGTATGTATATATATATATATATATATATATATATATATATATATATATATATATATATATATATATATATATATATATATAATTGTAACCACGAACGAGTGGTATTGATCAATAACAACACTGCGCTAGCCAAGGATTCGAACCCATGCTGTACTGGCCTGACTCATGGTAAGCGAGAACCACAGGACCACCCAACCCTACAAGAATGGCGCAGCCAGCAGCCAGTCCTTTCTAAAATTTTCTCTTATATATTTATAGATATATTTTCCCATTTATGTTAAATTATAAATTTATGTTTTTGTACCAAAAGAACCTTAAAAAATTACCTAACATTATAACAAACGCAATTTAATTTAGCCTAATCCAGCTAAATATATTTTAGATAGGTGTACAGTAATTTAATAATATACAAACACAATGAAATACGTTTTTTCCGTTTCTGGAGTTTATCTGGAGAGAGTTCCGGGGGTCAACGCCCCCGCGGCCCGGTCTGTGACCAGGCCTCCTTAGGTCAGTGTCCCAGGATGCGACCCACACCAGTCGACTAACACCCAGGTACCCATTTTACTGATGGGGAACATAGACAACAGGTGGAAAGAAACACGTCCAATGTTTCTACTCTGGCTGGGAATCGAACCCAGGCCCTCACCGTGTGAAGCGAGAGCGTTAACCACCAGGCCACCAGAGCCCGTTAGGTTCAGAACGAAATTATTACATACACAAATTTTCACTTGCCTTATTCGGCAAGAAGAGCATTGTTATTTAAGCCAAATAGCAAGTTTTATCTATTCGGCACGACATTATATATATATATATATATATATATATATATATATATATATATATATATATATATATATATATATATATATATATATATATATATATATATATATATATATATATATATATATGTGTGTATGTGTACACTTACCTAATTATACTCACCTAATTGTGGTTGCAGGGGTCGAGGCTCAGCTCCTTGCCCCGCCTCTTCACTGAGTGCTACTACGTCCTCTCTCTCCCTGCTCCATGAGCTTTATCATACCTCATCTTAAAGCTATGTATGGTTCCTGCCTCCACTACCTCGCTAGGCTATTCCACTTCCTGACTACTCTGTGACTGAAGAAATACTTCCTAACATCCCTTTGACTCATCTGGGTCTTCAACTTCTAATTGTGACCCCTTGTTTCTGTGTCCCATCTCTGGAACATCCTGTCTCTGTCCACCTTGTCTATTCCACGCAGTATTTTGTATGTTGTTATCATGTCTCCCCTAACCCTCCTGTCCTCCAGTGTCGTCAGGCCGATTTCACTTAACCTTTCTTCGTAGGACATTCCCCTTAGCTCTGGAACTAACCTTGTGGCAAACCTTGGCACTTTCTCTAATTTCTTGACGTGCTGATCAAGTGTGGGTTCCAAACAGGTGCTGCATACTCCAACACGGGCCTGACGTACACGGTGTACAGTGTCTTGAACGATTCCTTACTAAGGTATCGGAACGCTATTCTCAGGTTTGCCAGGCGCCCATATGCCGCAGCAGTTATCTGGTTGATGTGTGCTTCCGGAGACTTGCTCGGTGTTATACTCACCCGTAGATCTTTCTCCTCGAGCGAGGTTTGCGGCCTTGGTCACCTAGCCTATACTCTGCGGTCTTCTTCGCCCTTCCCCGATCTTCATGACTTTGCATTTGGAAGGGAGGAGCTCCTCACATACCTCTTGATGGTTTCTTGTGAGTTCCCCACCTTCTTTCCTCAGCCTGATCACCTGGTCTTTGACTGTTGTCTTCCTCCTAATGTGGCTATACAGCAGTTTCTGGTCAGACTTGACTTACGATGCTATGTGGTTTTCGTACTGTCTCTGGGCCTCCCTCCTTATGTGTGCATACTCGTTTCTGGCTCTTCGAATAGTCTCTCTATTTTCCTGGGTCCTTTGCCTCCTGTACCTTTTCCATTCTCTGGTGCACTTAGTTTTTGCCTCCCTAAACCAAGGACTCGCTTTGGTCTTCCTATTATTTCTATTGCCCTTGGGAACAAACCTTTCCTCTGCCTTCTTGCACTTTGTGTGTGTGTGTGTGTGTGTGTGTGTGTGTGTGTGTGTGTGTGTGTGTGTGTAAAAACCAACACCCTCAACGTATAATAAGTGAAAAATACAACCCCTGAATCATACAGCACAAGCTACATACACCTGCAACACATCACACCTACAACACATGCAACAATTGCATCATGCAACATCTGCAGCATATGTCACACGACTAAAACTCATTAAGACGGTTTCTGTTATGTGTTATCTAGGTCGTCTTATCTGTAGTGACAAGAGATGATAATAATATTATAAGCTCAAGAAAATATATCATCGGTAATTCCATGATTTTTACACACACACACACACACACACACACACACACACACACACACACACACACACACACACACACACACACACACACACACACACACACACACACACAGTGTAAATGTTGACATTTTTAAGCACATGTAGTATTAATAGCTTAGAAAGCATCGGCTGGTATAAACCCGTAGGAACACTATAAAAATGGCCAATTCCCTCAGATACTTCGGCACATCTCTAATATATATATATATATATATATATATATATATATATATATATATATATATATATACATACATACATGTTTATAGAGGGGCCACTGATATATCAGATCACTTTTTAGTTGTAGCTACACTGAGAGTAAAAGGTAGATGGGATACAAGGAGAATAGAAGCATCAGGGAAGAGAGAGGTGAAGGTTTATAAACTAAAAGAGGAGGTAGTTAGGGTAGGATATAAACAGCTATTGGAGGATAGATGGGCTAATGAGAGCATAGGTAATGGAGTCGAAGAGGTATGGGGTAGGTTTAAAAATGCGTAAGGAAAGGAGGAGTATGAGGTAATCAGTCCCTCAGCCTGGAGTCGATGTGTTCAGTCCATCAATCTTGATGGACTGAAGAGGACTGAACACATCGACTCCAGGCTGAGGGACTGATTACCTCATACTCCTCCTCTCCTTACGCCTTCCTCTTTGTATTGGACTGATGAAGCCACTGTGTGGCGAAACGTTTCCTGAATAAAGATTCCCATATGCTGAATAAGTGTCTCAATCTTCAACTTGTCGGTTTTTCAAACCATTCATCACAACTGTAGTGTTAGAGTGTTCAGCAGAAGTTTGTGGTTACAGGAAAGTGGGTGCGGGAGGGAAGAAGAGCGATTGGTGGAATGATGATGTAAAGAGAGTAGTAAGGGAGAAAATGTTAGTATATGAGAAATTTTTACAAAGTAGAAGTGATGCAAGGAGGGAAGAGTATTTGGAGAAAAAGAGAAAGGTTAAGAGAGCGGTGAAGCAATGTAAAAAGAGAGCAAATGAGAGAGTGGGTGAGATGTTATCAATAAATTTTGTTGAAAATAATAAAAAGTTTTGGAGTGAGATTAACAAGTTAAGGAAGCCTAGAGAACAAATTGATTTGTTAGTTAAAAATAGGAGAGGAGAATTGTTAAATGGAGAGTTAGAAATATTGGGAAGATGGAGGGAATATTTTGAGGAATTGTTGAATGTTGATGAAGATAGGGAAGCTGTGATTTCATGTATAGGGCAAGGAGGAATAACATCTTATAGGAGTGAGGAAGAGCCAGTTGTGAGTGTGGGGGAAGTTCGTGAGGCAGTAGGTAAAATGAAAGGGGGTAAGGCAGCCGGGATTGATGAGATAAAGATAGAAATGTTAAAAGCAGGTGGGGATATAGTTTTGGAATGGTTGGTGCTATTATTTAATAAATGTATGGAAGAGGGTAAGGTACCTAGGGATTGACAGAGAGCATGCATAGTTCCTTTGTATAAAGGCAAAAGGGACAAAAGAGAGTGCAAAAATTATAGGGGGATAAGTCTTTTGAATATACCTGGTAAAGTGTATGGTAGAGTTATTATTGAAAGAATTAAGAGTAAGACGGAGAATAGGATAGCAGATGAAAGGAAAGGTAGGGGGTGTGTGGACCAGGTGTTTACAGTGAAACATATAAGTGAACAGTAGTTAGATAAGGCTAAAGAGGCTTTTGTGGCATTTATGGATTTGGAAAAGGCGTATGACAGGGTGGATAGGGGGGCAATGTGGCAGATGTTGCAGGTGTATGGTATAGGAGGTAGGTTACTGAAAGCAGTGAAGAGTTTTTACGAGGATAGTGAGGCTCAAGTTAGAGTATGTAGGAAAGAGGGAGATTATTTCCCAGTAAAAGTAGGCTAAGAAGTAAATGCGAGGGTCTTGGCAAGAGGTGTGGAGTTAAAAGATAAAGAATCACATATAAAGTGGGAGTTGTCACAGTTGCTCTTTGCTGATGACACTGTGCTCTTGGGAGATTCTGAAGAGAAGTTGCAGAGGTTGGTGGATGAATTTGGTAGGGTATGTAAAAGAAGAAAATTAAAAGTGAATACAGAAAAGAGTAAGGTTATGAGGATAACAAAAGATTAGGTGATGAAAGATTGGATATCAGATTGGAGGGAGAGAGTATGGAGGAGGTGAATGTATTCAGATATTTGGGAGTGGACGTGTCAGCGGATGGGTCTATGAAAGATGAGGTGAATCATAGAATTGATGAGGAGGAAAGGGTGAGCGGTGCACTAAGGAGTTTGTGGAGACAAAGAACTTTGTCCCTGGAGGCAAAGAGGGGAATGTATGAGAGTATAGTTTTACCAACGTTCTTATATGGGTGTGAAGCATGGGTGATGAATGTTGCAGCGAGGAGAAGGCTGGAGGCAGTGGAGATGTCATGTCTGAGGGCAATGTGTGGTGTGAATATAATGCATAGAATTCGTAGTTTGGAAGTTAGGAGGAGGTGCGGGATTGCCAAAGCTGTTTTCCAGAGGGCTGAGGAAGGGTTGTTGAGGTGGTTCGGACATGTAGAGAGAATGGAGTGAAACAGAATGACTTCAATAGTGTATCAGTCTGTAGTGGAAGGAAGGCGGGGTAGGGGTCGGCCTAGGAAAGGTTGGAGGGAGGGGGTAAAGGAGGTTTTGTGAGCGTGTTTGATAGGAGTGAATGGAGACAAATGGTTTTTAATACTTGACATGCTGTTGGAGTGTGAGTAAAGTAACATTTATGAAGGGATTCAGGGAAACCGGCAGGCCGGACTTGAGTCCTGGAGATGGGAAGTACAGTGCCTGCATTCTGAAGGAGGGATGTTAATGTTGCAGTTTAAAAACTGTAGTGTAAAGCACCCTTCTGGCAAGACAGTGATGGAGTGAATGATGGTGAAAGTTTTCCATTTCCGGGCCACCCTGCCTTGGTTAGAATCGGCCAGTGTGCTAATAAATATAAATATAAATATATAAGTAAATATATATATATATATATATATATATATATATATATATATATATATATATATATATATATATATATATATATATATATATATGCAAAACAACCACTCTGAAAGAATAGAGAAATTCCAAGCGCTTTCGTGACTACTCACATTATCAAGGATAATGTAATAATGTGAGTAGTCACGAAAGCGCTTGGAATTTCTCTATTCTTTCAGAGTGGTTGTTTTGCATATTTTGAAATCACCTGTTTACTGTGATCTTATTGCATATATATATATATATATATATATATATATATATATATATATATATATATATATACATATATGTATATATATTTATATATATATATATATATATATATATATATATATATATATATATATATATATATATATATACATATATATATATATATATATATATATATATATATATATATATATATATATATATATATATATATATATATATATATATATATATATATATATATATATATGAGAGAGAGAGAGAGAGAGAAAGATCGCAGTCAGCAGAACTCGATACTACTTTGGGACGGACAAGATTCCCAGGCAGCTCTCTTATCCACTCGGTCACAAATGCCTCATAGACTGGGCAGCCTGGTTCACAAGTCATATTTCTTTCCCAGCCCGGGCACGTCAGTCAGCCTCAAGCATGGATTCAAACTATTTCAATCTCCTTCTGTATGTTCTGACCTCTCAAGCGATTTTTATATCCATTGAGAAGCTAACGAAAAAAATATATTTCATTGTGTTTGGTTATTATTAAATTATTGTAAATTTATCTAAAATATATTTAGTTGGATTAGGATAAATTAAATTGCGCTTGTTATAACAAGGTTATATAAGTTTTTAAGGTTCTTTTGGTACAAAATTATTAATTTTTACATTAGCATAAATAAAAAAATGTATTTTTTAACGTATAAAAGAAAATTTTAGAAAGGATTTAATTTTAAGTGAGTTCCTGCTATTTGATCAGTTTTACCTATTCGGCACCACACACACACACACACACACACACACACACACACACACACACACACACACACACACAGGATGTTCCAGAGATGGGACACAGCAACAAAGGGACACAGTTGGAAGCTGAAGACAGAGATGAATCACAGGGATGTTAGGAAGTATTTCTTCAGCCACAGAGTAGTCAGGAAGTGCAATAGTTTGGGAAGCGATGTAGTGGAGGCAGGATCAATACATAGCTTTAAGCAGAGGTATGATAAAGCTCATGGTTCAGGGATAGTGATCTAGTAGCGACCAGTGAAAAGGCGGGGCCAAAAGCTTGGACTCTACCCCTGCGACCTCAACTTGGTGAGTACACACACACACACACACACACACACACACACACACACACAGGAGCTAAGACTCGATTCCTGCAACCACAAATAGGTGAGTACACACACACACACGCACACACACACACACACACACACACACACACACACACACACACACACACACACACACACACACACACACACACACACACATATATATATATATATATATATATATATATATATATATATATATATATATATATATATATATATATCTACATCTTAGCGTGGGCTGCCACTTCACTGCCTTGAGCGTCTTCTCCCAGAATCAAGTTCGTTCGGCCCGAAATACCTAGGCATGCTAGTGGCCTTCTTTGTAATTAATATTTTATAGTAAGTAAACCACACATTGTAAATTTTGCAAGGGAAAAAAGAAACATTTTCATTTTCAACCAAACTAGCGGTTCTGTGCGAATCTTTCTCATTGCTACTTCGGCAACAAGATGACGAACGTTAGGTTTCAACAATGTTAGGGTCTGAAAGGTTTGATTGTTTCAGGAATCCGCTCGCAAGATAGTTGTTGATGAAGAATGTTAACTCCGATAAGAGGGGTCGCTGCAGCTGGCCCAGGCACTGAATTCTCTGTGTCTGATGTGTTGTGGTCGTAATGCAGTGTATCCACCTGCAGATCCGGGGGTCGTTCCCCGGTACAGTTGGAAAACATTAACGTGTTTCCATAAGATACCAGCTGCCTGTGTTCATCCATCAGTAAAATGGGTACCTGGGTATTAGTCGACTGGTGTGGGTCGCATCCTGGGAAAAACATTGACCAAATTTGCCCGAAATGCTCAGCATTAACAAGCGGCTTTCCGTACAGTAGTATGTTAATGATGTCTGCTAGGTCTGTATACCTTGTACCTGTACTTTTAGAAATTATTATTATTATTATTATTATTATTATTATTATTATTATTATTATTATTATTATTATAATGAATGTCGGTTCGGTAATGGGATCATCAATAAGGTTGTTGCCGGTGACTTTGCTGTCATGATTGAAGTGGTTGGGGATTTGCCGATTCTCTCAGGAATTGCTAGACAGACGTTGCCTAATAGGTTGTGCTAAGGCTTAATGGCGCCTCGGGCGTCTGATTTGGTGGAACCGCCATTTACATGCTTAAGAGGGACTGAATTTCCCTGCAACATATGACCTAGCAGCTCTGGAGATATAAGGCAGGGCCTTGCTAGCAGTAAATCTGAATACCTCCAGGAGGTCTTCGCACTTGTGGAGGTCGTCAGTTGAGTTTTCAGGTGTTTGTGGAGGCTGTGGGCTGCTCTCCGCTTGAAGCATGTGACCCAACACACCCAATTGTGAGCGTGAATAAGGCCACTCGCAATAAGTGCCCGATATGCTCCCCACATCTCACACGTGTCTTTTTTTTTCCACTGTTAGGTGTGTAGTTTTACTAGCTTTGTAGCTTGCTAGCTGCAACATCCTCTGCCATCCTTCAGTCTGTCTGGTAAGCCTAAATAAGACTGAATACCTATCGAGGCTGAGGGACTGATTACTCCATCTTCCACTGTCTCCCGTTCATACTCTCTTATAGAGTCGAAAAAGCCAGGCATTGAACTTGTGTCTTATTCATCAACTGATTTAGAAAGTAAATGAGAAAAATAAGAAAAAATCTATAAATCATGACAATGAAACGAGTTTTCGCATACAGGTTGAATGTCTACATGTCGATGATGACTCATGTTAACTGATTAGTCAACCTGTGTACCGCGCCATCTGTTAGATTTTCTTGTCATGGTCACCCACACATGTATGAGTGTGCTGTCCTTACGTTATAATCACACGTGGTTGTGTGTGTATGTGACCTTAGTCATCGCCATTGGTATGTACACACTGAGTTATTTTCACACACACGTGTGTATGTGTGTGTGTGTGTGTGTGTGTGTGTGTGTGTGTGTGTGTGTGTGTGTGTGTGTGTGTGTGTGTGTGTGTGTGTGTGTGTGTGTGTGTGTGTGTGTGTGTGTGTGTGTGTATGTGTGTGTGTGTGTGTGTGTGTGTATGTGTATGTGTGTGTGTGTGTGTGTGTGTGTGTGTGTGTGTGTGTATGTGTGTGTGTATGTGTATGTGTGTGTATGTGTGTGTGTGTGTGAGTTACACGAGACGTGTAACTCAGTAATGAGTTACACGTCTCGTGTACTTCTCAGTCTCATACGATATAAAGTGTTTTTCTTGCAGCTAAAATTTTAAATAATACCGTTGCTTCACATCTTAAAAAAATGAGAGAACAGTACTAACAACAGACCGACATGTAACAAACAAACAAGCTTATTTCTGCAGTATGCAAAATGTAGTTTAGATGTAATAAAATACTGATAGGTATCAAAGAAAACCACTAGCATGCTGTTTACTTCGGGCAGACCAGGCCTGATGCTTACAGCCTACTGAAGAATTAGAAATTTAAAGAGTACAACATCATAGCTGGTGCATTGGGCCTAGGCGCCATGTTGCTGATATTACGGCCTGCCTGCCATGTTTCCTTCCTGAAACTGGGCTTGCCCGCTTGCCCATGCACTCGTCCCCTTGTTTGCGCACCCCTCCGCCAGCTTGCATACGCCCGTACGCCCGCACGCCCACTTACCCGTGTTGGCATGGATAATCAAGTGGAAGGAGACAACATTAAAGAAAACATCCTTGCTTTAGTGTTGTTAATTACGGCTTGGCTTGGGAAGACTCCAGCAAGCACTTACGTGGCTTTACTGCCACGGACGCGCACTTGTCCTACGTGCAGGGACTATCATACACGTACCTATTTTTATTGCCACGAACACGCAAGCATTATCCTCCACTACCCGAGAGGGCGTATTATTGAGAGGGTTGTACTCTTCAGTGTGTATATACTGAGAGGTACATGCTTTAACTATCAACTGTGCTTCTTCCTCTTCTTCTTCTTCTGATTATTATTATTATTATTATTATTATTATTATTATTATTATTATTATTTACGCAGAAGAGCTAAACGTATTAGGATCATACAGTTACTGGAGGATAATACACTATCATGAATTTCTTGGTACCTTCAATAGCATCAACGTACCCCTTGAAAGGCCCTTGGATTAAGAGCTCTTCCTCAGCATCTAAGCTGGGGAAGGCCTCTCCTTCAGTTTTATTGCACTTTTCAGCGAGTGTCTTCCGTCTTTAGTGAATACCGTCCTCCGCAACGTCTTCGACATCTTTCACCTCACCTTCGACAGTACTTAAGATTCTATTCTCATGCTTCACCTGCAGAATACTCACCGTGCCCTTGTCATAGGGCTGCCCCCGCCATAGGGCTATAAGAGGTACATCAGTTGTACCAACTGTGACACTTCTTCGGGAGTCACTGCCTGGTCACCACATGGAGAAGACCCGGGCCAGGACCCGTCCTGGAAAACTTGCATCAACCTGATGAACTTGAGCTTCATGTCGTTCCACACCATGGAGATGAACTCTTCTCCATTCTGAAGGACTGACCACCTCAAATACTGTTTCTCCAAAGTTGATGGACTGATTACATCATCTTCTTGTCACTACAACTCCTGCTGCTGCCTCTGTATTTGACTGTGTGGAAAAAACATTTCAACTACAAAGATACCCAACTGTTGCACATGTGTCTGGATGATTATCACAAGTAATATTTCTCTTATGAGAATTTTTGTGCTATATTCTTAAAAGGAATTGTAGCATCTACAATATTGACCAGAGTCGAGTCGCTCACTGGTGTACCACAGACACTGCGGTGAAGACAACGTTGTTCTGCTTGCTCATCAACGTGTCTGTTCTTCACCCACTGATAATGTATCTAGAAATATCTATATTCTGTGCTTAGGACTGTAAGGCTTTTAAGATATACGACATATTTGTTCATATCACATTTAATCAGCGCCATGGAAATCCGGGACTGATCATTATCTCTCCAATGCAGTTTTTATTGTGATGTTAGCTTTTGTTTCCCTGTTGTCAACATTCCTCAACTGTAATGAGAAAATAAGAACGAATGCCGCGGTAGGCCTATTGGCATATGGTAGGCAGTGTCCCATAGCTCGATTGGTAGAGCACTCAACTAACACACTGAGGTCCGTGTGTTGATCCCCGGTACGGGTGGATTACAATTACAATCATGGGGAGCTGGTACGGGTGGATTACAATTACAATCATGGGGAGCTGGTACGGGTGGATTACAATTACAATCATGGGGAACTGGTACGGGTGGATTACAATTACAATCATGGGGAGCTGGTACGGGTGGATTACAATTACAATCATGGGGAGCTGGTACGGGTGGATTACAATTACAATCATGGGGAGCTGGTACGGGTGGATTACAATTACAATCATGGGGAGCCGGTACGGGTGGATTACAATTACAATCATGGGGAGCTGGTACGGGTGGATTACAATTACAATCATGGGGAGCTGGTACGGGTGGATTACAATTACAATCATGGGGAGCCGGTACGGGTGGATTACAATTACAATCATGGGGAGCTGGTACGGGTGGATTACAATTACAATCATGGGGAGCCGGTACGGGCGGATTACAATTACAATCATGGGGAGCTGGTACGGGTGGATTACAATTACAATCATGGGGAGCTGGTACGGGTGGATTACAATTACAATCATGGGGAGCTGGTACGGGTGGATTACAATTACAATCATGGGGAGCTGGTACGGGCGGATTACAATTACAATCATGGGGAGCTGGTACGGGCGGATTACAATTACAATCATGGGGAGCTGGTACAGGTGGATTACAATTACAATCATGGGGAGCTGGTACGGGTGGATTACAATTACAATCATGGGGAGCCGGTACGGGTGGATTACAATTACAATCATGGGGAGCCGGTACGGGTGGATTACAATTACAATCATGGGGAGCTGGTACGGGTGGAAACATTAGGACGTGTTTCCTTAAGACACCTGTCCATATTCACCTATCAGTAACATGGGTACCTGGGTGTTATTCGACTGGTGTGGATCGCATCCTGGGATAACATTGACCTAATTTGACCGAAATGCTCTGCATAACAAGCGGCTTTCTGTACAGTAGTATGTCATTGATGTCAGCTAGGTCTGTGCACCTTGCACAAGCACTTGCAGAAATAAAGATTATTATTATTATTATTATTATTATTATTATTATTATTATTATTAGTTCAGTTCTCACCCACCCACTCATTTAGTTGTTCAATTTATATATAATTTTAACCGAAGCTCTCGCCTCATTGATGGTGCCTGTGAATTTGTTCTACTCAACTCACTTGCTAACGATATGTACCTACTGTATATTCTTTCTAAATGTAGTTTTTTCCAGTGTGAATACATTGTTTCAAGTCTTGTATTGGTTAGATATTTTTAGCAGATTTTATATCTTCTTTATTAATAATTCCTCTTTTCCATTTGTACATCTCAGTTATATGTACCCCAATTCTACGTCTTTCCAGAGTGTACATATTCAGTGCCAGTGCCTATCTTCGTAGGAAAAGTTTCTGATATAGGGCATCAACTTCGTCATCCTCCTCTGCATGCTTTCCAGTGTATTTATGTCCTTTCTGGAATATGGGGATCGAAACTGAGCAGCATAATGTAAATGAAGCCTCGCTAAAGATAATCGAGGGTACAGTATAATCTCAGAACTTGGCGAGGCTGGTTGGTTAATGATGCTACAAGACCACTGACTGGACTAGGGTCATTAAGGCTCCACGTAACCTTTTCAAAAGCAGACAAGAATACTTTAATCCCTAAAACAGAGACTCGAGTAAATTCGCAACATTTGTACACTGAGAGAAATACACATCTCAGTGTATATATCCTGTGTGAGGACTTCCATTATATACACTCTCTGATATGAAACCAAGAATTCTATTAGCTTTATTGGCTTTAAATTTCTGTTAGCCTAAACTCTTACATCTTTTTCACATTCAGTTTGGTTAAGAGCTTTCAGATTCCATAGTTATTTTATTTTCCTAGAATTACAACTTTATATTTGTCCATATTGAACTACATCTACCACTTCTAGGACCACAACATCAACCTATCCAGGTCATTTTTGAAGCCCTGTAGTGTCCTCATCAGTATTTATCCGTGAAAATTACTTATACCAATATTTATTCCCTCATTTATGTCGTTTATGTGCATTGTGAACAACATGGGTCCCAACACTAAGCCTTGTGGCACGCCACTGGTAACTAGTCCCCTACTGATTTCACCCCATTTATGGCTACTTGAATATAATTTAATAGTTTCTCTTTAGCTAAAACTAAGCAGTATCTTATGTGGTAAAATGATACTTGAGAAGTGAAGATTTCACTGCACTAAATATATTTTCTTGGGATGATTCCGAAGCAAAATGTTTTGAAATTTTTTATGAAGCAGTTCTCATCTTCTTCTAAACAAGACTTCAGCCTCAACATTTGCAGTTATAAACTCAATAAGAGTCTGTTGAAAATGGCGTAAAATACCGACAAGTTTATGAATATAATATATGTACAACATTAGGGAATATTTACCTTGCCACTACTGCTGCTTACGATACATTCCTCTTTATATGACAGATGAAGCCTACTACGTAGACGAAGCCTTTCAATAATAAGGACACTCAACTGTTGTACATGTGTCTTACTCATCAATACGAATCATAATGACTGTCAATGAATAAACAATGAGATGGACGGGAAGGATCGAACCGTTACCCTGTACATGTGTCTTACTCATCAATACGAATCATAATGACTGTCAATCCACGTACCTCTTTCTGTCCATCAGTTTCCCCATCATTCTTCTATTCATACATATATTAAAATAGTTTAAGGAACAGTTAGATTACGCAGATGTTCAAGGCAAGTCAATTAAAATATATTAATATAGGAAAATAAGTACGATGATTATAGTAAGTAATGACTCATGATTGTTACAATAACTGCGTGAGAATTAAACGATTGTAACAGAATGGTACAGTTTATGGGCGTAGAAGAAGTTAGGTAAGTTTTGTCAGGAAACAAACAAGTGTTTCCTGACGCGGGTGTTAGTCATTTGAGGACCTGCAGCTGGAACTTTTGGTCATCTGACCGAGGCCTTTCATTGGCTTACCGGTCCACCCCTTTAAAAATTAAGGTTATAATTATAACCATTTATTAAGAATAGTGGAGACAAATGGCACATAAGGATGAATACTGGATGAATGCTCACTTGATACCTTGCAATAGACGTATTTAACATAATATACTATAATTATGAATCACTCGAGGCTGAGAAGGGGATTTTTAACAATGTATTTAAAGTGGTTTGCAGACGGGAAATTTTTGGAAATCTTCTGGTAGTGAGTTCCAGATTTTTTTTTGTCTCAGAGCACCGAGTTCGTACTCAAGTTCTGTTGAACACAGGGAACGTTACAAAGGTATTTGTTTCTTGTATTCTGTGAGTGCTATTGCAGCTCTGGAAAGAATTTCAGAGTTGGATTTATATTTGAGCTGATTGTTCTCTATACCTGGAGTTTACCTGGAGAGAGTTCCGGGGGTCAACGCCCCCGCGGCCCGGTCTGAGACCAGGCCTCCTGGTGGATCAGAGCCTGATCAACCAGGCTGTTGCTGCTGGCTGCACGCAAACCAACATACGAGCCACAGCCCGGCTGATCCGGAACTGACTTTAGGTGCTTGTCCAGTGCCAGCTTGAAGACTGCCAGGGGTCTGTTGGTAATCCCCCTTATGTGTGCTGGGAGGCAGTTGAACAGTCTCGGGCCCCTGACACTTATTGTATGGTCTCTTAACGTGCTAGTGACACCCCTGCTTTTCATTGGGGGGATGGTGCATCGTCTGCCAAGTCTTTTGCTTTCGTAGTGAGTGATTTTCGTGTGCAAGTTCGGTACTAGTCCCTCTAGGATTTTCTAGTAAGGAGAGTAGTAAAAGTGAATGTCTTGTATGATGAATTAGATCAAATATTTTAAGAGTGAGATAGTGTGTTATCTGGCACCTGGTTGAGTACTGACCTGTATACAAAGCGGCAGCGGCAGCAGCGACTTCCAAGCTCCGTACTTTTCTCCAACTATCAGAGCTACCAATGCTCCTATGATGACCTAGTTACAAGCAAAACTGCACTACCCAACGTAGCACCCAGAATGACCAAAGATTACCAACAGTGAAACCTACAAATCGAAAATAATAGAGATCAAAGGAAGACTGCCCACAAACCGAAAGCAACACCCCGCTGCCAGCCGAACAACGTAACCCTAAGCTTTGTATAACTACAACTTCTTCTTAACTACAACAATTCCTGTAGTATTATGAGGCGCAATCTAAGAGGAAACAGCACCAAGGCCAGCAAGAAAACACCGAAAAAATCAACTATTCAACAAGTGTAGCCAGGTCAAGTGCAGATAATACCCATAGTCCACAGTTAGTGTTATATTGTCATAAATTTGTGCCCCCCTAAAATTCTAATACCCCAACTACTTTTAATTGTCATTGTTGTATTCAACGACCATTCTACCTCATAGTCTTAATTGTGTTTAATATCTACAGAATCTATCTCCTTTTTTACAACTTACCACATCACTGTTCCATATTATTTTATTATAAACTAACCATAACTTGTCTTCAATAATTCTACCTCACTTTAAAAAATACTCAATTGCCCAATTTTATTCTAAATCCCTATTATTGCCCAATTTTACTTTAAACTATATTGATCAAACTTATTGTAAACTTCTTTTATTGACCATTTTTATTCCATACTTTTTAACCTAGTATTTTCAACTACAACTTTTATATTATCCTGTCTACCATCTTACTAGCATATTATAACCAAGTCATTGCCATTTTTATTTTTATCATTTTTTTTTATTATTATTTTGCTACCTTAATTTGTGTATTTTATCCTGTCAATTTAAATCTAAGTATACTCAAATTCTTGTAAACAACTTATATAAGACCTTAGTGCAATTACAATTGAGAGTCTTGTTCCTTTATTATATTATTAGATTAATCACAGTTTTTACTCTAGCTCATTCTAGCTCAATACATAGTCAATACCAAATTCACTATACTAGACCATAGTGCAATTACTAGTGAGAGACTGGTGCTATTTGTAATTTGTATTTTTATATTATTAGACTAAACCTAGTTGTACTATAGCTCTTTCTAGCTCAATACATAGTCAATACCAAATTCACTATATTAGACCATAGTGCAATTACTAGTGAGAGACTGGTGTTATTTTTAATTTGTATTTTTATATTATTAGATTAAATTCAGTTGTACCATAGCTCATTCTAACTCAATACATAGTCAATACCAAATTCACTATATTAGACCATAGTGCAATTACTAGTGAGAGACTAGTGCTATTTTTAATTTGTACTTTTATATTATTAGATTAAACCTATTGTACTTTAGCTCATTCTAGCTCAAAACATAGACTCCACAAAAGTCATTATTAGACCTTAGTGCAATTACAAGTGAGAGTCTTGTTCTATTTTTAATTTGTATTTTTATATTACTAGTTTATACCTAGTTGTACTTTAGTTCATTCCAGCACAACACATAGACAACATCAACTTCATTATGTGTAGTAGTGACTATACTCTACATGACCAAAATACTCTAGCTATATACTTGTCCAAACTTCCTACCACTACAGATATCAGTACTAGAACTCAACACACAACTCAGGATATAAATAACCATAATTTAAACCTAGAAGATGATTGATCACGTTGACCCTGATCTAAACCTCCATAATCTGACACCCAATCAAAACCTATTGGAAAGTAACTGCCTTTATTACACAGCATCACAAGCCACCACTATCCTAAACAATGCTAAAAGTCTATCAGTACTTAACTACAACATCAGGTCCTTAAGCAAACACTATGATGACCTCCTAGCACTCCTTGAATCACTAAAGACACCCTTCTCCTGCATTATTCTTACTGAGACCTGGCTTAAGCAGGACACAATAGATATCTACCCTCTACCAGGATACACAGCAATTCACAACTGCAGACCAAACCAAGTTGGGGGTGGTATTGCAATCTATTACTCTAACCAATTATCTTGTCTTAGCACCACTTGCTTTAGTGATGAATATGGGGAATACATTTTTGCTAATTTTACTGTAAAAAACCTTAAGACGCCTATAACAATCGGTGCCATTTACCGGATACCTCACACAAACATCCCAAATTTCAGTGAGAAATTAAAGTCAATAATAACAAACAGACAAATGAATAAGCACCACCTTCTCTTAGCTGGAGACTTCAACATCAACCTTGGCTTACTAGATGATCAGCCTGTAACTGATTTCATCAACAATATGAACAACACACTTCTCATACCAACAATAACTAAACCAACCAGGCTCACTGAGACAAGTGCAACCATAATAGACCACATATGGACCAATATACTAGCCCCCCCTTAAATCAGGGATAATCACAGATAGCACTACAGACCACTACCCTACCTTCCTCCTGACAAACATTAGTAAACCACCACTTGAATACAACAAAGTCTCATTTAGACTCCATGACGAGGCCTCAGTAAGGAAGTTCACAGCTGACCTAGAGATTGTTGATTGGCCTACAGAATTCTCCAAGGCCAATGGTATTGATGACTGGACAGACATTTTTCTTAACAAATTACTTAGACTATACAACAAACATTGTCCTATAAAAACGAAACAGATCACAAACAAACGGCTTGGTTGCCCATGGCTAACCAGCACCATTCTGAAATCCATTGACAAGAAACACCAATATGAAAAGCAATATAGACAGGGCTTAATACACAAAGATACTCTTAAACACTATTCATCAGCTCTCACCAAAGTAATAAAGAAAGCCAAACAACTATACTACTCCAGTAGATTCACAGACACTAGAGGAGATATAAAAAAGACCTGGAAAACACTCTCTCAGATTCTAGGGACCCACAAACTGAGAAAAATCAAGATTATTGTCCTAACTAAACCTAATGAAACACCACTACATCCCACTGACACAGCTAACAAGATAAACGACTTCTTCTCAAACATAGGATCTAATCTCGCCAGTAAAATCCCACATACCAATGCCCATGCCGGGGACTACCTAGATGATGGGAATTTCCCTAATTCCTTCTATCTTGCACCAACTGAGCCCACGGAAGTCATTGAGATCATAAAGTCACTTAAAAATAACTTGGGGAATCTGTCTCATGTCCCACCATTACTGTACAAGCGAGCGGCCCATGTCCTTTCGCATGCTATTTCATTACTTTTTAACAAGTCACTAGAGACTAGCACCTTCCCGAAACTACTCAAGATGGCAAGGGTTACACCAATACATAAAGGTGGTGACCCTACAGACTTAAACAACTATAGGCCAATATCTAACTTACCATTGCTATCCAAAATCTTTGAGAAACTCGTGCACAGGAGACTGTATTCATTTATAACGGCTCAAAACATACTCAACCCCTGCCAATTTGGATTCAGAAAAAATAAAAGCACTAATAATGCAATCATAAAAATGCTAGATCTGCTTTACACAGCATTGTAAAATAAGGAATATCCACTAGGAATTTTTATTGACCTAAGAAAAGCTTTTGACACAGTAGACCACGACATCCTACTCCACAAACTTGATCACTACAGTATAAGAGGCCATGCGCTTGCTTATTTCAAATCTTACATTACTAATAGGTATCAGTACGTCACCATTAAAGACACAGCATCAGCAACACGGCCACTTGATACTGGAGTTCCGCAGGGAAGTGTTCTTGGTCCCCTGCTCTTCCTCATATACATCAATGACCTTCCAAACGTATCCCAACACCTGAAACCCATTCTCTTTGCTGATGACACGACTTATGTCATCTCTCACCCTAATCTTGCCACCCTCAACACCATTGTGAATGAGGAGCTGATTAAAATATCGACTTGGATGACAGCCAATAAACTTATGCTTAACACTGACAAAACCTACTATATTATGTTTGGTAGCAGAGCAGGAGATGCACAAATTAACATTAAGATTGACAACACTCTAATTACCAGAAATAATGGGGAAAATTCCTAGGCTTATACCTTGACAACAACCATATCCAGCATATAGCCAAAAAAGTATCCAAAATGGTTGGGATCCTCTCCAAGATATGATACTACGTGCCGCAAAATGCCCTTCTCACACTATACCACTCACTTATTTATCCATACCTCACCTATGCTATTTGTGCTTGGGGATCAACTGCAGCAACACACCTAAAGCCAATAATAACCCAACAAAAAGCTGCAGTAAGAATAATCACTAAATCCCATCCCTGGCAACACACCCCCCCACTCTTCATAGACCTAAACTTACTCCCAGTTCAGTACATCCACACTTACTACTGTGCAATCTACATCTACAGGGCCTTAAACTCTAATATCAACCTTGACTTAAAACGCTTTCTTGATAGTTGTGACAGAACCCACAGGCATAACACCAGACACAAACATCTCTACGACATTCCCCGTGTCCGACTAAACCTTTACAAAAATTCAATGTATGTCAAAGGCCCTAAAATCTGGAATACCCTACCTGAGAACTCTATAACTGCAGACACATTCATCACCTTCAAAACTACCATTAGAAAACATCTTATCTCCCTGATACACCCCGTCAACTAACTACACGAATACCACCTGGTGGTTCACACTTACACTCACTCACTCATTTGACCATAAACAGAAATATTAATCTCAATCTTAAAATAATGAATCCTATGATACTCCAATACTGAAACTATGTACTGTGCCAAAACAAAAGCATTCACATTGCTAAACTCACAAACTAGTATTTAGTCACTTAGCCATAATACCAACTTACCTCATAATTTGCAATATTTTAAAATAAAGAATTAAACTAAGTCTGCCCGAAATGCCTAGCCATGCTAGGTGTTCTAGTGGTACACTCTGTAATCATTATTTAACTACATGTAAACCACACAATAACCAAATTCTGTAAATTCAACATTGTAATCTTTATAGAGAATAAACTTTGAATTAGAATTTGAATTTGAATCATCCGAACAGCTGTTGAAGATCCCCAGGCACGAATACTGTAATCGAGGTAAGGATGGCTCAGAGAGTATTTCAGAGTAAGCAATGTTGGGTGAGACACATAGTAACGTATTTTGGATAAGATGCTCATTGTTCTGAAGACCTTGGGCATGTACCAGATGTTTGCGCTGAATTTTAAATTGCGATCAAGGTGTAAAACTAAGAATATTTTCCTCTTCATCATGTCTAGTAATAAATGTATTATTTTCTATAATAATAATAATAATAATAATAATAATAATAATAATAATAATAATAATAATAATAATAATAATAATATTTCTATGTGAGGGAAAAGCCCTTAAAAAGTGGAGGTTATGGTTGTTCAGACATCCAGGAACCATTAGCGTGTTACTGCCCGCACTACCATCTAGCGGGTTGAGGCTAAACTTCAGATCCTGGAGTTCCTCTGGTCTGATTTGCTTTAATTTCTACTTCTGGTGTGGGTTGAAGTTTGGAAAAGCACTCACCTTCACTCTTCTGATCAGCTCTGCTACTGGCGTGGTCAGCAAAGGTACACGCTAGTTAATTGGAGCAAAATTCCTGTGTACAGGAAATAGTGGGACATTACAACTCCTCACCTCTGAAATCTGAATTGTGGTACTACGACCGAATTGTGACAGGAATTCCAGAACATCGGACGAACACCGCCACCCAGGATAACCAACCCTATTTCTTCTAAAACATCATCAGAAGATCATCCTGGGCATAAGATACTCCTGTCCCAACATTCTACTGGAACCACAGCGGCCAATTTATATTATATTTTTAATTAAAATCATTAGAAAATGATCAGAGTTTTTATCTATTAAGTTGTTCATTATTTATTTTTCCATTCTTTTGTTCAGGCGGAAGGCGTTCCCCTGACATTCTACAAGTACATATACAACGTATACCTATAATATATTCACTTGTACATTTTTAGCTTTGCTCCCAAACATTATATAAAAAATCTTGTTGATATTACGAGTCTCTTGGTCATTAACCAAGGATATATCTTTACGAGCTAGAAATTTACAAAGTTGTCGAGAAAACCCGGATCTGGATGGTAGATGACAGAAGTTGAGTTATTTGCAAACAGAGCCCGCGTAAGTTTCTGAGGTGCATTAGGAAGGCCAATGATATAGATGAGGGATATGAGAGTGTCAAGGGTACTGCCCAGAGGCTATGTCACTGATGAAACCATGACGGTGGTGTCTGTTGATAAAGTAGGTCTAAGTACGAGAGTGAGTCACCTATGACAGCATAATGTTTTAATTTTAGATGCAAGATGTTGTGGTCTGAGCTTTCCATAGACAATAAAGAGACCCCAGGGATATTCTATATTTACAAGAGACATATAAAGTCATGAATTTTGAATATTACAACATTCATATTTTTTCCTGAAATGAAACTAATATTGTGAAAGGTTAAGATATCAAACTACGAGGTCATAACGAGACCAAACAAAGAGGACATGAAACCAAACAACGAGGACTTAGCAAGACTAAATAACGAAGACATAATGATACCAAATAACGATTACAAAACGATACCAGACATCGAGAGATTTGCATTACTGAGGGACACCAAAAACTTTACTTTCAAGCACTTACAAGCAGCTCCCTAAACTTACCTTCAATCTCTTACTAGCAGCTCCCAAAGCTTACCTTCAAGCACCTACAAGCAGCTCCCAAAGCTTACCTTCAAGCACTTACAAGCAGCTCCCAAAGCTTACCTTCAAGCACTTACAAGCAGCTCCCAAAGCTTACCTTCAAGCACTTACAAGCAGCTCCCAAAGCTTACCTTCAAGCACTTAAAAGCAGCTCCCAAAGCTTACCTTCAAGCACTTAACCCTCAAGGGAGTTTCGTTGACGCTGGTGAGGGGCTCTTGATCTAGGGAATTGGATCTGTGCTCCAGTTCCCTGAACTGAGCCTGAATGCATTCCATAGCCCCGCATAGGCGCTGTATAATCCTACGGGGTTAGCGCTCCCCATGATTATAACAATTGAAGCACTTACAAGCAGCTCCCAAAGCTTACCTTCAAGCACTTACAAGCAGCTCCCGAAGACGACGAAGGCGCAGATCCAAATGCACATGGAGGAAGACTGTTGTCTGTGATGCTGCTGTTGCTACTGTTACTCCTCCTACCGTTGCTACTGTTGATGGTGTTGCTGCTGATATTGTTCTTGTTATTGCTGCTTGTGACTGTGTTCCCGTTGTGCTGTTGCGGATGTTGCTGCTGTTGCTGCTACTTGTACTGGTGAGACTGATACTGCTCCTGCTGCTTGTACTGTTTCAGCTGTTCCTGTCACTGTTATTGCTACTACAGCTGTTGGTACTGCTGCTCGTACTATTACGATTGGTATTGTAGCTGTTGATGCTGGTTGAAATCTTGTTGCCGCTGCTGCTGCTGTTGCTACAGCTGTTAGTGTTCCACGGCTGCTGTTCGCGCCCTCCTTTCGTAGCTGACACTGCTGTTAGTGGCAACGGTGGTACTGCTGTCAGTGGCAACGGTGGTACTGCTGTCAGTGGTATAGGTGGTACTGATATCGCTTCGGACTCCCATTATCTGACTGAAGAGGGAGAAAGTGGGTGGAGGGGGAGGGGAGGAGTGGGAGAGGGGAAGAGGGGAAGGAGAGGGAGAAAGATAAGCGATGGGGGAAGGGCAGTCATTACCATGAGTAGTGTTATGGAGGGAAGCGCTAAATCCGTACGGGGGTATACAGTTCCCGACGGAATGGGAAGCGATGAGGCTTCATCCCAAGGAAGGGGGGGGGAAGAAAGGGTGGCTCCAGTGCCTTGGATTATGAGCTCATCATTAGCTCATGATCCATGAGAGGAGGATCTGGGCCAACTATGAGGGGAAGAGTGAGGAAACAAAAGGGGGTGGGAGGGGGTTATGGGGAGGAGAAGGAAGAATGAAAGGGACAGGATGACGACTGAGAGGAGGAGGAGGAAGAATGAGAGAAGGAAGAATGAGGAGAGGAAGAATGAGAGAGGAAGAAGGATTTCTATTGATACGTTATCATGAGGGGCGTCCTGGTATTGTTTGTACAGAACAATTGTGTGTATGTGTATGTGTGTGTCTGTGTGTTAGTTACCATTTTGTTCTAGGTACATGTCGATTAGACACTAGACGTGTTGTATATGCGTACTTATGTGTGTGTGTGTGGGTGTGTGTGTCAGTGCTCACCTAGTTGTACCCACTTAGTTGTGATTGCATGGGTCGAGTCACAGCTCCTGGCCTCGCCTCTTCACAAGTCTCTACTAGGTCACTCTTCCTGCTCCATGAGCTTTATCATACCTCTTCTTAAAGCTATGCATAGATCCTGCCTCCACTGCATCACTTCCCAGACTATTCCACTGCCTGACAACTCTGTGACTGAAGAAATACTTCCTAACATCCCTGTGATTTATCTGAGTCTTCAACTTCCATCTGTGACCCCTTGTTACTGTGTCCCATCTCTGGAACATCCTGTCTCTGTCCACCTTGTCGATTCCTCTCAGTATTTTATGTCATTTTCATATCCCCCCTGTCTCTGCTGTCCTACAGTGTCGTCCGGTCGATTTCCTTTAACCACTCCACGTAGAACATGCCCCTTAGCTCCGGTACTTTCTCTAATTTTCTAATATGCTTGGCTACGTGTGGGTTTCAAACTGGTGCTGCATACTCCAATATAGGCTTGACATACACGGTCATGAACGATTCCTTATTGAGATGTCGGAATGCTATTCTTAGGTTTGGTAGGCACCTATATGCTGCAGCAGTTATTTGATTGATGTGCGCCTCAGGAGATGTGCCTGGTGTTATACTCACTCCAAGATCCTTTTCCTTGAGTGAGGTTTGTAGTTTCTGGGCCCTAGACTGTACTCCGTCTGCGGTCTTCTTTGCCCCTCCCCAATCTTCATGACTTTGCACTTGGTGAGTTTACCTGGAGTTTACCTGGAGAGAGTTTCGGGGGTCAACGCCCCCGCGGCCCGGTCTGTGACCAGGTGAGGTTGAATTCCAGGAGACAGTTTCTGGACCAGGCCTGCAGCCTGTCCAGATCCCTTTGTAGTTCCGCCTGGTCCTCGTCCGATTGAATTTTTCTAATCAACTTCACATCTGAGTCTAATCCTTCCGTCCTGTCGTTTACATATACCAGAAACAGCACCGGTCCTAGGACTGACCTTTGTGGAACCCCGATCGTCGCAGGCGCCCACTCTGACACCTCGCCACGTACCATGACTCGCTGATGTCTTCCCGACAGGTATTTCCTGATCCACTGCAATGCCTTCTCTGTTATACCTTCCTGGTCCTCCAGCTTATGCACTAATCTTTTGTGTAGAACTGTGTCAAAAGCCTTCTTACAGTCCAAGAAAACGCAGTCTAACCATCCCTCTCTCTCTCATCTTATTGCTGTCACCTTGTCATAGAACTCCAGTAGGTTTGTGACACAGATTTCCCATTCCTGAAACAGTGCTGGTTGTCGTTGATAAGCTCATTCCTTTCTAGGTGCTCCACCGCTCTTCTGATAATCTTCTTCATGACTCTGCATACTATGCATGTCACTGACATTGGTAAGTAGTTTAGTGCTTCGTATCTGTCTCTCTTTATAACAATTAGGACTACATTTGTTGTCGCCCTGTTTCGATAGATGCGTTGAAGATTGTTAATGACACACATAGTGCCTCTGCTTCCTCTCTCAGGACCCATGGAGAGATGTTATCCGGCCTCATCCCCTTTGAGGTATCTAACTCACTTAGCAGCCTCTTCACTTTCTCCTCTGTTGTATGTATTGTGTCCAACACTTGATCGTCTAACCCACCTCTCCGTCTCTCCAGAATCCCTTCTGTTTCCTTTGTGAACACTTTAAATCTCATGTTGAGCTCCTCATATACTTCTCGGTCGTCGTTTCTTGTGATCTCCCCTTCTTCCTTCCTCAGCCTGATTACCTGGTCCGTGACTGTTATTTTCCTCCTGATGTGGCTGTACAACACCTGGTCAGATTTCAATTTTGCTGCTATGTCATTTTCGTATTGCCATTGGGCCTCCCTTCTTACCTGTGCATGTTCATTTCTGGCTATACGATTGCTCTCTTTATTCTTCTGGGACCTTTGCCTTCTATACTTCTTCCATTCTCTATCACACTTGGTTCTGGCCTCTCTACACCTTTGAGTGAACCAAAGGCTCATCCTGGCCTCGTTATTTCTGTTACCTTTGGTTACAAACCTCTCCTCAGCTTCCTTGCACATTGTTGTCACATATTCCATCATCTCACTTACTGACTTCCCTGCCAGTGCTCTGTCCCATTGAACCTCGTGCAGGAAATTCTTCATGCCTCTGTAGTCTCCTCTCATGTAGTTTGTCTTCGTTCGTCTTGCCCTTCCTGCTTCCCTCTCCACTTGTAACTCTACTATATATTCTAAGCTCGGAACCACGTAGTCTCTGGCCCCGAGGGGTCTTTCGTATGTGATGTCCTCAATAACTGCACTTCTCAGTCTTGCTAGTTCATCCTCTTCTCTATCTCTGGAAGTGTCCCTTATGTGTTGGCACATGAGGGTTTTCCAGTTCCACCTCAATCATCTTAGCCCTCCACGTTTCTGGGCCCACATATGGCTCCAAGTTCTCCCAGTCAATTTCTTTGTGATTAAAGTCACCCACAGTCAGTAGCTTTGCCCGGCTCACATGAACCTTTCTGGCCGCTTCAGACAGTGTGTCAATCATCGCTCTGTTACTCTCATCATTCTTTTGCCTTACTTCCTGCTTTTCTGTGGTGGGTTATACATCACTGCAATTACCACCTTGGGACCTCCAGACTGAAGTGTTCCTATTACGTAGTCTCTTGCTTCTCCTCTGCCTCCTCTCTCCAACTCATCAAATCCCATTTTTTTGGATGAGCACTGCCATTCCTCCACCCCATCTGTTTCCTCTGTCTCTCCTCAGGATCTGATATCCCTTTGGAAAGATGGCACCTCTTATCATTCCTGTGAGCTTGGGTTCAGTGAGAGCTATGATGTCCCGTGATGCCTCTTTGATTCTTTTATGCCACTCCTTCCACTTATTCGTTATTCCATCAGCATTGGTGTACCATACCTTTATCTTTCCAACACTGTATTCTGGGGGGTCTGTGAGGGTGGGGCGCCTGGTAGTGTGCTGTGGGATTCTACAGCATATTGTGGGGTGGAGGTTGTAATTGTGGAGTGTGGTTTGTGTTGGGATAGTATGTTTGGCTGTGGGGTTCTGAGGGTGGTTGTGTGTGTGCTTGTGCTTGTTGCTCTGCTCGTCTCTGGTAGTCCTCTGTTGACTCTGTCCTTGTCTCTCTTCCTATCCCCTTTCGTTTCTGTGTCTTCTCCCTCAGCTGCTGTCATTCTGTTCTTGTTTTGTCGCAGTCTAGGAACACCCTCTTGTATGTTGATGATACCTTCAGCCCTGGTTTCTCTTGCAGGATCCTGTTCTGCACCATTTCTGTCATGAAAATGAATTTGACTGGCCATTTTCTTCCCTTCAAGTACCCTCCTATTCTCCAAAAATTTACTATCTCAGTCATATCCTCCTCACCTATTTGTTTGTTGATGTTTTCAATCTCCTGTTTTTCTTTCTACTGTCTTTCATTATGTGTCCTCTCTTGAAGCCCATGAATAAACACTGACTTGTCCCTTTCCTCTTCCCATTGCCTTTCTCTTTGTGTCTCTGGGTCCCATTTGTGCATAGCCATTGTCTTCCTTATTTTTTCCTGTAACTCTTGGTGGCATGGTCATGCCTCTGCATGGGACCTGTCACCTTCTCTACCTTCTCCCTCCTCACTTACTGTTATCCCTGCTCATAACAGCTCTCCCCCTGCGTGGTGGACTGATAGGGCCTTAGTGTAAATCTTGTCTTCTTTCTTCCCACTGGGCTCCTTGTTTAATAGGGATGTACCTACTTCAGATGCCATGTCTCCTCTGGGCAATAGCCCAGAGGAGACATGGCATCTGCAGCATATTTACCTCATATTCTAGGGCCTGTATCCTTGCTTCTCCAGCTTCAGCTTATGAACTCAATTTCTTCTTCTCTGCCTCCATCCTCTTCTCCTTTTTCACAGAGAGCTCACCTAGTTTGCTCTCCCACTCTTGTTCCATCTTTTTACAATGCTCCATCTATTCTTCCTTACCAGAATCATCTTTCTCTGATCCCATGAGCCTTTGACTTTCCCTCTGGGCACCCTTTTTTTGTTAGGTTTTTGTAGTGCCTGTATGTGTGCTCTGTGTGTGTACTCACCTAATTGTGGTTGCAGGGGTCGAGACTCAGCTCCTGGCCCCGCCTCTTCACTGATCGCTACTGGGTCCTCTCTCTCTCTGCTTCCTGAGCTTTGTCATACCTCTTCTTAAAACTATGCATGGTTCCTGCCTCCACTACTTCACTTGCTAGGCTATTCCACTTGCTGACAACTCTGTGACTGAAGAAATACTTCCTAACGTCCCTGTGACTCGTCTGAGTCTTCAGCTTCCAGTTGTGACCCCTTGTCCCTGTGTCCCCTCTCTGGAACATCCTATCTCTGTCCACCTTGTCTATTCCCCGTGTACTCACCTATTTGTACTCACCTATTTGTGGTTGCAGGGGTCGAGTGTTAGCTCCTGGCCCCGCCTCTTCACCGGTTGCTACTGGGCCCTCTCTCTCCCCGCTCCATGAGCTTTATCAAACCTTGTCTTAAAACTGTGTATGGTTCCTGCCTCCACTACGTCATTTTCTAGGCTATTCCACTGCCTTACAACTCTATGACTGAAGAAATACTTCCTACTATCTCTCTGACTCATTTGTGTCTTCAACTTCCAATTGTGGCCTCTTGTTTCTGTGTCCCCTCCCTGGAACATCCTGTCTTTGTCCACCTTGTCTATTCCACGCAGTATTTTATATGTCGTTATCATGTCTCCCCTGACCCTCCTGTCCTCCAGTGTCATCAGGCCGATTTCCCTTAATCTTTCTTCATAGGACATTCCCCTTAGTTCTGGAACTAACCTTGTCGCAAACCTTTGTACTTTCTCTAGTTTCTTGACGTGCTTTATCAAGTGCGGGTTCCAAACAGGTGCTGCATACTCCAGTATGGGCCTGACATACACGGTGTACAGTGTCTTGAATGATTCCTTACTAAGGTATCGGAATGCTGTTCTCAGGTTTGCCAGGCGCCCATATGCTGCAGCAGTTATCTGATTGATGTGTGCTTCCGGAGACATGCTCGGTGTTATACTCACCCCAAGGTCTTTCTCCTTGAGTGAGGTTTGCAGTCTTTGGCCACCTAGCCTATACTCTGTCTGTGGTCTTCTGTGCCCTTCCCCTATCTTCATGACTTTGCATTTGGCAGGATTAAATTCGAGAAACCATTTGCTGGACCAGGTGTCTAGTCTGTCCAGGTCTCTTTGAAGTCCTGCCTGGTCCTCATCAGATTTAATTCTCCTCATTAACTTCACATCATCTGCAAACAGGGACACTTCTGAGTCTAACCCTTCCATCATGTCGTTCACATATACCAAAAATAGCACTGGTCCTAGGACCGACCCCTGTGGTACCCCGCTCGTCACAGGTGCCCACTGTGATACATCATTACGTACCATGACTCGTTGTTGCCTCCCTGTCAGGTATTCTCTGATCCATTGCAGTGCTTTCCTGTTATATGCGCCTGATGCTCTAGCTTCTGCACTAATCTCTTGTGAGGAACTGTGTCAAAGGCCTTCTTGCAGTCCAAGAAGATGCAATCAACCCACCCCTCTCTCTCGTGTCTTACTTCTGTTATTTTATCATAAAACTCCAGAAGGTTTGTGACACAAGATTTGCCTTCCGTGAATCCGTGCTGGTTGGCATTTATACTCTTGTTCCGTTCCAGGTGCTCCACCACTCTTCTCCTGATAATCTTCTCCATAATTTTGCATACTATACACGTCAGTGACACAGGTCTATAGTTTAGTCCCTCTTTTCTGTCTCCTTTTTTAAAAATGGGAACTACATTTGCCGTCTTCCATACCTCAGGTAGTTGCCCAGTTTCCAGGGACGTGTTGAAGATTGTGGTAAGTGGCACGCACAACATATCTGCTCCCTCTCTAAGGACCCATGGGGAGATGTTGTCCGGTCCCATTGCCTTTGAGGTATCGATGTCCCTTAGCAGTTTCTTCACCTCCTCCTCATCTGTATGTATGTCGTCCAACACTTGTTGGTGTATTCCTTGCTGGTGTCCCCATCTGGTCTGTTCCCCCAGAGTCCTTCCTGTCTCTACTGTAAATACTTCCTTAAATCTCGTGTTGAGCTCCTCACATACCTCTTGATCGTTTCTTGTGAGTTCTCCACCTTCTTTCCTCAGCCTTATCACCTGGTCCTTGACTGTTGTCTTCCTCCTAATGTGGCTATACAGCAGTTTCGGGTCAGATTTGACTTTCGATGCCATGTCGTTTTCATACTGTTGCTGGGCCTCCCTCCTTATCTGTGCATACTCGTTTCTGGCTCTTCTACTAATCTCCTTGTTTTCCTGGGTCCTATGCCTCCTGTACCTTTTCCATTCTCTGTTGCACTTAGTTTTTGCCTCCCTACACCTTCGGGTAAACCAAGGACTCGTTTTGGTCTTCCTATTATTTCTGTTTCCCATGGGAACAAAACTTTCCTCTGCCTCCTTGCACTTTGTTGCCACATATTCCATCATCTCGTTTACTGATTTTCCTACCATTTCTCTGTCCCACTGAACCTCCTGCAGGAAGTTTCTCATACCTGTGTAGTCCCCCCTTTTATAGTTTGGCCTGTCCCATTCAGTTCCTGTTACCTTCTCCACTTGTAACTCTACTATATAGTCAAAACTCAGAACCACGTGATCGCTAGCTCCAAGGGGCCTCTCGTAAGTGATGTCCTCAATGTCTGAACTGCTCAGGGTGAACACAAGATCCAGTCTTGCTGGTTCATCCTCCCCTCTCTCTCTGGTTGTGTCCCTGACATGTTGATGCATGAGGTTTTCAAGTACCACATCTATCATCTTGGCTCTCCATGTTTCGGGACCCCCATGTGGCTCCAGGTTTTCCCAGTCGATCTCCCTGTGGTTGAAATCGCCCATTACCAGTAACTTTGCTCTGCTCGAGTGAGCTCTTCTTGCCACCTCAGCCAGTGTGTCCACCATCACCCTGTTGTTTTCTTCGTACTCCTCTCTTGGCCTCCTGCAGTTCTGTGGTGGGTTATACATCACTCCAATGACTACTTTATGTTCTCCAGACTGAATTGTACCTACAATGTAGTCTCTTTCTCCAATCATGTCCATGCCTTCCATTTCCTCAAATCCCCATTGGTGTTTTATGAGCAGTGCAACCCCTCCTCCCCCTCTACTCCTTCTATCTTTCCTCAGGATCTGATATCCTGTTGGGAAGATTGTGTCTGTTATTGTCTCAGCGAGTTTTGTTTCTGTGACTGCTATGATGTCTGGGGATTTTTCACTGATTCTTTCGTTCCACTCCTCATGTTTATTCGTTATTCCATCTGCGTTTGTGTACCAAACCTTCAGTTTCTTTTCTATCATTGTGGTCATGCAAGAATATTGGGGTTGGGGGAGCGAGAGCCTTGGTGGGGGCCTATATGGGGCTGTGGTGTAGGTGGGGTTTGTGTTGATGGGGGTGGGGTCAGAATGCCCATAAGGGACAGCTGTTGGGGTGAGGTTTGTGATATGGGGGTTGGTGGCAGAGGGAACAGTGAGTGGGTTGTAGTATAGGTTGCTCAGTTGCGTTGGGAATGTCGCGGTTGGAGTCTTTTGGTGGGAGATTCTGTGGGGTGTGTTTGCCCTTCCTCCTGTGTCTGGGTCCTGCTCATATTCGTCATTGCTTCTCGTTCCTCCTTGCATCTCTGTACCCTCTCTTTCAGTGTAGTCCTTTCTTCTTGTGTTCTGTCGCGGTCGAGGTATACTCTCTGGTACCCCTCTTTGTCCCTCAGTCTTGCTTTCTCTTGCAGAATCCTGGTTCGAACTGATTCTTCCTTGAAAGTTACTCTGACAGGCCGTATCCTTCCACTCGCAAACCACCCAATTCTCTGAAAATTTGTCACCTGGGTCATATCGCCCTCCCCTATTGTTTTCATGATGCCTTCAATCATTTTTTTCTCCTCCTGTTTTATTTCTTCAAAGTTGTCCCCCTAGGCTTCTTGGAGCCCGTACACAAAAACTGACCTCGTCCTTTCCTCCTCCCACTGAGTCTCCATCTGCTTCCTCTGAGGCATTTTATTTCCTTCCATTGACATGTTCTTGCCTTCAGTCCCTGTCATATCTGAAACTTCTATTCTCAGTGAACTGTCTTACCTGACCAGCTGTCCCTTGCTACTGCAGTTGGCTGTTAGAATCTCTGCATATAGCATACCTTCATTGTCTTCGGACCTGTCGTTTGATCTTAGTGTGCTCATCGTCTTTTCCCTGGCCCCACGTGGGTCTGATAGGGCCTTCGTGTATGGCATGTCTCCGTTGTTGCTTACCGTCCCCTTGTCTGCGCCTGACTTTGAATTTCTTGATGTCACATCTGAATTGTCATTTGTCTCTCTAATCTGTTTCAGGCTTTGCAGTTTCTCTTCCAAGCACTGTATCCTAGCTTCTGCTGCTAAGACCTGTACTTCCCACTTCCTGCACTCTTCAGCTATCCGCTCCTCCATTTTCTTACCAAGCTCTACTATCTTCCTTCCCCACTCTTCCTCCCTTTTTTGGAGCTCTAACTCCCAGTCTTTCCTCTCTGGTTCGTCTACCAGATCTCTGGTTTTCCGTCCTCTAAGGCCACCCATTTTTTTTTTTTTTTTTTTATTACCACAGACAGAAGGCTAGAGGAGGGAGAGGGTGCGAGGGGGAGAGAGAAAGGGTAGAAAGAGGGAGAGAGAGGAGAGAGAAAGGGTAGAAAGAGGGAGAGAGAGGAGAGAGTATGGGGGTGAGGGATAAGACCAAGGGGGAGAGAGAGAAATGTGAGGGGGGAGAGAAAGGGTAGAGAGAGGGAGAGGGAGAGGGAGAGAAAGAGAGAGAGAGGGAGAAAGGAGGGCGAGGGAAAAGGCTATGAGAGAGAGAAATGGAGAGATGGAGAGAGAAGCCTATAGAGAGAGAGGAGGGTGAGAGATAGTGTTATGGGAGTGAGGGAGAGAGAGGGAGAGAGAGAGGGAGAGAGAGAGGGAGAGAGAGAGAGTGTGTGTGTGTGTTTGTCTGTTTGTGTGTGTGTGTGTGTGTGTGAGTGTGTGTGTGTGTGTGTGTTTGTGTGTGTGTGTGTGTGTGTGTGTGTGTGTGTGTGTGTGTGTGTGTGTGTGTGTGTGTGTGTACTCACCTATTTGTACTCACCTATTTGTGGTTGCAGGGGTCGAGTCCTAACTCCTGGCCCCGCCTCTTCACCGGTTGCTACTAGACCCTCTCTCTCCCCGCTCCATGAGCTAGCTTTATCAAACCTCGTCTTAAAACTGTGTATGGTTCCTGCCTCCACTACGTCATTTTCTAGGCTATTCCACTGCCTTACAACTCTATGACTGAAGAAATACTTCCTACTATCTCTCTGACTCATTTGTGTCTTCAACTTCCAATTGTGGCCTCTTGTTTCTGTGTCCCCTCCCTGGAACATCCTGTCCTTGTCCACCTTGTCTATTCCACGCAGTATTTTATATGTCGTTATCATGTCTCCCCTGACCCTCCTGTCCTCCAGTGTCGTCAGGCCGATTTCCCTTAATCTTTCTTCATAGGACATTCCCCTTAGCTCTGGAACTAACCTTGTTGCAAACCTTTGTACTTTCTCTAGTTTCTTGACGTGCTTTATCAAGTGCGGGTTCCAAACAGGTGCTGCATACTCCAGTATGGGCCTGACATACACGGTGTACAGTGTCTTGAATGATTCCTTACTAAGGTGTCGGAATGCTGTTCTCAGGTTTGCCAGGCGCCCATATGCTGCAGCAGTTATCTGATTGATGTGTGCTTCCGGAGACATGCTCGGTGTTATACTCACCCCAAGATCTTTCTCCTTGAGTGAGGTTTGCAGTCTTTGGCCACCTAGCCTATACTCTGTCTGTGGTCTTCTGTGCCCTTCCCCTATCTTCATGACTTTGCATTTGGCAGGATTAAATTCGAGAAGCCATTTGCTGGACCAGGTGTCCAGTCTGTCCAGGTCTCTTTGAAGTCCTGCCTGGTCCTCATCAGATTTAATTCTCCTCATTAACTTCACATCATCTGCAAACAGGGACACTTCTGAGTCTAACCCTTCCGTCATGTCGTTCACATATACCAAAAATAGCACTGGTCCTAGGACCGACCCCTGTGGGACCCCGCTCGTCACAGGTGCCCACTGTGATACATCATTACGTACCATGACTCGTTGTTGCCTCCCTGTCAGGTATTCTCTGATCCATTGCAGTGCCCTTCCTGTTATATGCGCCTGATGCTCTAGCTTCTGCACTAATCTCTTGTGAGGAACTGTGTCAAAGGCCTTCTTGCAGTCCAAGAAGATGCAATCAACCCACCCCTCTCTCTCGTGTCTTACTTCTGTTATTTTATCATAAAACTCCAGAAGGTTTGTGACACAAGATTTGCCTTCCGTGAATCCGTGCTGGTTGGCATTTATACTCCTGTTCCGTTCCAGGTGCTCCACCACTCTCCTCCTGATAATCTTCTCCATAATTTTGCATACTATACACGTCAGTGACACAGGTCTATAGTTTAGTGCCTCTTTTCTGTCTCCTTTTTTGAAAATGGGAACTACATTTGCCGTCTTCCATACCTCAGGTAGTTGCCCAGTTTCCAGGGATGTGTTGAAGATTGTGGTAAGTGGTACGCACAACATATCTGCTCCCTCTCTAAGGACCCATGGAGAGATGTTGTCCGGTCCCATTGCCTTTGAGGTATCGATGTCCCTTAGCAGTTTCTTCACCTCCTCCTCATCTGTATGTATGTCGTCCAACACTTGTTGGTGTATTCCTTGTTGGTGTCCCCATCTGGTCTGTTCCCCCAGAGTCCTTCCTGTCTCTACTGTAAATACTTCCTTAAATCTCGTGTTGAGCTCCTCACATACCTCTTGATCGTTTCTTGTGAGTTCTGTGCGTGTGTGTGTGTGTGCATGTGTGTGTGTGAGTAGAGTGGTAGAGAAAGAAGTGGAGATGACGAGGGGTAGAAGACGAGAGAGAGAGGTATAGAGAAAGAGGGATAAAGGAGGTGGGGGTGGGCGAGGAGGTGGAGAAAAAAGGAAGAGATTGAGAGAAAGAAGGGTAGAGGAAGAGAGAGAGAGAGAGTGCGGTGGAGGGAAAGATGGATAAAGGAATAAAGGAGGTGGGGGGTGGGGAGTTGTAAGGGGAGATGTAAATGGGAGAGAGATGGGGAATGAAAGGGAGGGGGACAGGGAGAGCATTTGGGAGATAGGAAAAAGAGTGGGAGAGGGCTAGAGGGAGAGAAAGGGGGGAAAGGAAGGAGGGAGAGTGGAAGGAAAAGAGAGAGGGGAATGGGGGAAGGGAGAGAGAGGAAAAGAGAGAGAGAGAGAGGTGTAGGGGAAGGAATGGATAGGGTACTATCAAGCCACAGTGAGGTGTGACTTGGCCTGTATGAATGTATATGTATGTATGTGTACGTGTGTCCTTGTGTGTGTGTGTGTGTGAATGTATATGTATGTATGTGTACGTGTGTCCTTGTGTGTGTGTGTGTGTGAATGTATATGTATGTATGTGTACGTGTGTCCTTGTGTGTGTGTGTGTGTGAATGTATATGTATGTATGTGTACGTGTGTCCTTGTGTGTGTGTGTGTGTGAATGTATATGTATGTATGTGTACGTGTGTCCTTGTGTGTGTGTGTGTGTGAATGTATATGTATGTATGTGTACGTGTGTCCTTGTGTGTGTGTGTGTGTGAATGTATATGTATGTATGTGTACGTGTGTCCTTGTGTGTGTGGTTACCTGGAGGAGGTTACCTGGAGGTTATTCCGGGGATCAACGCCCCCGCTGCCCGGTCCACGACCAGGCCTCCCGATGGATCAGGGCCTGATCAACTAGACTGTTACTGCTGGCCGCACGCAGTCCGACGTACGAGCCACAGCCCGGCTGATCCGGCACCGACTTTAGGTATCTGTCCAGCTCTCTCTTGTGTCTCTTGTGTGTGTGTGTGTGTGTGAGTGTGTGTGTGTGTGTGTGTGTGTGTGTGTGTGTGTGTGTACTCACCTAATTGTGGTTGCAGGGATCGCGACTCAGCTCCTGGCCCCGCCTCTTCACTGTGTGATACTAGGTTCTCTCTCTCCTTGCTACTTGAGCTTTATTATACCTCATCTTAAAGCTATGTATGGTTCCTGCCTCCACTACCTCACTTACTAAGCTATTCCACTTCCTGACTACTTTATGACTGAAGAAATACTTCGTAACATCCTTTTGATTCATTTGGGTCTTCAATTTCCAGTTGTGACCCTTTGTTTCTGTGTCCCATCTCTGGAACATCCCGTCTCTGTCCACCTTGTCTATACCACGCAGGCCGATTTCCCTCAGCCTTTCTTCGTAAGACATTACCCTGAGCTCCGGAACTAACCTTGTTGCAAACCTTTGCACTTTCTCTAATTTCTTGATGTGCGTTTGTGTGTGTACTCACCTATTTGTACTCACCTATTTGTGGTTGCAGGGGTCGAGTCATAGCTCCTGGCCCCGCCTCTTCGCTGATTGCTACTAGGTCCTCTCTCTCCCTACCCCATGAGCTTTACCATACCTCGCCTTAATTAAAACTATGTATCGTTCCCGCCTCCACTACGTCACTTTCTAGGCTATTCCACGGTCTGACTACTCTATGATTGAAGAAATACTTCCTAACATCCCTTTGATTCATCTGAGTCTTCAACTTCCAATTGTGACCTCTTGTGTCTGTGTCCCCTCTCTGGAACATCCCGTCTTTGTCCACCTTGTCTATTCCGCGCAGTATTTTATATGTCGTTATCATGTCTCCCCTGACCCTCCTGTCCTCCAGTGTCGTCAGGCCCATTTCCCTCAACCTTTCTTCGTAGGACAATCCCCGTAGCTCTGGGACTAGCCTTGTTGCAAATCTTGGCACTTTCTCTAATTTCTTGACGTGCTTGACTAGGTGTGGATTCCACACTGGTGCTGCATACTCCAGTATGGGCCTGACGTAAATGGTATACAGAGTCTTGAACGAATCCTTACTGAGGTATCGGAACGCTATCCGTAGGTTTGCCAGGCGTCCGTATGCTGCAGCAGTTATCTGATTGATGTGCGCCTCAGGAGATATGCTCGGTGTTATACTCACCCCCAGATCTTTTTCCTTGAGTGAGGTTTGCAGTCTTTGGCCATCTAAACTATATTGTGTCTGCGGTCTTCTTTGCCCTTCCCCAATCTTCATGACTTTGCATTTGGCAGGGTTAAACTCAAGGAGCCAGTTGCTGGACCAGGCTTGTAGCCTGTCCAGGTCTCTTTGTAGTCCTGCCTGATCCTCATCCGATTTGATTCTTCTCATTAACTTCACATCATCTGCAAACAAGGACACTTCTGAGTCTATCCCTTCTGTTATGTCGTTCACATATACCAAGAACAGCACAGGTCCTAGGACTGACCCCTGTGGAACCCCGCTTGTCACAAGTGCCCACTCTGACACCTCGTCACGTACCATGACTCGTTGTTGCCTCCCTGTCAGGTATTCTCTGATCCATTGCAGTGCCTTTCCTGTTATGTGTGCCTGATCCTCTAGCTTTTGCAGCAACCTCTTGTGAGGGACTGTGTCGAAGGCCTTCTTGCAGTCCAAAAAAATGCAGTCGATCCACCCCTCTCTCTCTTGTCTTACTTCTGTCACCTTGTCATAAAACTCTAGTAGGTTTGTGACACAGGATTTTCCTTCCCTGAAACCGTGCTGGTTGTCAATTATACACTTGTTTCTTTCCAGTTGCTCCACCACTCTCCTCCTGATGATCTTCTCCATGACCTTGCATACTATACACGTTAGTGATACAGGTCTGTAGTTTAGTGCCTCATGTCTGTCTCCCTTTTTAAAAACTGGGACTACATTTGCCATCTTCCATACCTCAGGGAGTTCCCCAGTTTCAAATGATGTGTTGAAGATCTTTGTTAATTGCACACACAATATCTCTGCTCCTTCTTTAAGGACCCACGGAGAGATGTTGTCTGGTCCCACCGCCTTTGAGGTGTTCGCATAGCAGCTTCTTCACTTCCTCCTTGGTTATATGTACCTCATCCAGCACTTGCTGGTGTACCCCCCTGTTCTGATTTCCTGGAGTCCTACTGGTTTCCATTGTAAATACTTCTTTAAATCTCGTGTTGAGCTCCTCACATACCTCTCGGTCGTTTCTTGTGAATTCCCCATCACCCTTCCTTAGTCTGATTACCTGGTACTTGACTGATGTTTTCCTCCTGATGTGACTGTACAACAGCTTCGAGTCAGTCTTGACTTTCGATGCTATGTCATTTTCATATTGACGCTGAGCCTCCTTCTTATCTGTGCATATTCGTTTCTGGCTCTTCGGCTAATCTCTTTATTTTCCTGAGTTCTCTGTCTTCTGTACCTTTTCCATTCTCTAGTACACCTAGTTTTTGCCTCCCTACACCTTTGGGTGAACCAAGGACTCGTTCTGTTCTTCCCATTATTTCTGTTTCCCTTGGGAACAAACCTCTCCTCTGCCTCCTTGCATTTTGTTGCCACATAGTCCATCATTTCTTGTACTGGTTTTCCTGTCAGTTCCCTCTCCCACTGAATGTTTTGAAGGAAGTTCCTCATGCCTGAGTAGTTCCCCCTTTTGTAGTTTGGTTTTTCCCACCCTATTCCTGCTACTCTCTCCACTTGGAGCTCAACTATGTAGTCGAAGCACAGAACCACATGATCACTAGCTCCCAGGGGCCTTTCATACAAGATATCCTCGATGTCTGAACTACTCAAGGTGAATACAAGGTCCAGTCTTGCTGGTTCATCTTCTCCTCTCTCTCTGGTAGTGTCTCTAACATGTTGATGCATGAGGTTTTCCAGTACCACATCCATCATCTTGGCTCTCCATGTTTCGGGACCCCCATGGGGCTCCAGGTTTTCCCAGTCAATCTCCTTGTGATTGAAATCACCCATAACTAGTAACTTTGCTCCCCCCATGTGTGCTCTCCTGGCCACCTCGGCTAGTGTGTCCACCATTGCTCTGTTGCTCTCATCGTATTCTTCTCTTGGTCTCCTGCAGTTCTGTGGTGGGTTGTACATTACTGCAATTATCACCTTATGTCCCTCAGACTGGATTGTTCCTACTAAGTGTGTGTGTGTGTGTGTGTGTGTGTGTGTGTGTGTGTGTGTGTGTGTGTGTGTGTGTGTGTGTGTGTGTGTGTGTGTGTGTGTGTGTGTGTGTGTGTCTGTGTCTGTGTCTGTGTATATTTAAACCTTCACTAAACTTAAAAAAAATCATCTTCAGAAAATGTTGAGAGAATATACATATTTATTCAGTCTACGACAGACTACAACACTGGTATAGGACAATAAGTGATGTAACTGACAGGTTCAAAAGCCGAAAATGCTACGTGAAAGTTATCTTAATGACTTGTGTCTGAGTCTGGTAGCTCATGAAGGTGAGATTCTTGTTAGATACCTGTGTAGACACATTTGTGGGTTTGTGCGTAGGCACCTGTGTAAGCACTTGTGAAAGTAACTGTGTAGGCACCTGTGTAGGCACTTGGGAAAGTAACTGTGTAGGCACTTGGGAAAGTAACTGTGCAGGCACCCACAAGGTACAGTACTGGCTCCCAGTGTTCCTCAATATACAGTACTGGCTCCCAGTGTTGCACAAGGTACAGTACTGGCTCCCAGTGTTGCACAAGGTACAGTACTGGCTCCCAGTGTTGCACAAGGTACAGTACTGGCTCCCAGTGTTACACACACAAGGCTCCCAGTGTTCCACAATATAGAGTACTGGCTCCCAGTGTTGCACAAGGTACAGTACTGGCTCCCAGTGTTGCACAAGGTACAGTACTGGCTCCCAGTGTTGCACAAGGTACAGTACTGCTCCCAGTGTTGCACAAGGTACAGTACTGGCTCCCAGTGTTACACAAGGTACAGTACTGGCTCCCAGTGTTCCACAAGGTACAGTACTGGCTCCCAGTGTTCCACAATGTACAGTACTGGCTCCCAGTGTTCCACAAGGTACAGTGCTGGCTCCCAGAGTTCCACAAGGTACAGTACTGGCTCCCAGTGTTCCACAATACACAGTACTGGCTCCCAGTGTTCCACAAGGTACTGTACTGGCTCCCAGAGTTGCACAAGGTACAGTACTGGCTCCCAGTGTTGCACAAGGTACAGTACTGGCTCCCAGTGTTCCACAAGGTACAGTTCTGGCTCCCAGTGTTCCACAATGTACAGTACTGGCTCCCAGTGTTCCACAAGGTACAGTGCTGGCTCCCAGAGTTCCACAAGGTACAGTACTGGCTCCCAGTGTTGCACAGGGTACTGTACTGGCTCCCAGTGTTCCACAAGGTACTGTACTGGCTCCCAGAGTTCCACAAGGTACAGTACTGGCTCCCAGTGTTCCACAAGGTACTGTACTGGCTCCCAAAGTTGCACAAGGTACAGTACTGGCTCCCAGTGTTCCACAAGGTGCAGTACTGGCTCCCAGTGTTCCACAATATACAGTACTGGCTCCCAGTGTTCCACAAGGTACAGTACTGGCTCCCAGTGTTCCACAATATACAGTACTGGCTCCCAGTGTTCCACAATACACAGTACTGTCTCCCAGTGTTCCACAAGGTACAGTACTTGCTCCCAGTGTTCCACAAGGTACAGTACTGGCTTCCAGTGTTCCACAATGTACAGTACTGGCTCCCAGTGTTCCACAAGGTACAGCGCTGGCTCCCAGTGTTCCACAAGGTACAGTACTTGCTCCCAGTGTTCCACAAGGTACAGTACTGGCTCCCAGTGTTCCACAAGGTACAGTACTGGCTCCCAGTGTTGCACAAGGTACAGTACTGGCTCCCAGTGTTGCACAAGGTACAGTACTGGCTCCCAGTGTTGCACAAGGTACAGTACTGGCTCCCAGTGTTGCACAAGGTACAGTACTGGCTCCCAGTGTTCCACAAGGTACAGTACTGGCTCCCAGTGTTGCACAAGGTACAGTACTGGCTCCCAGTGTTGCACAAGGTACAGTACTGGTCCCAGTGTTGCACAAGGTACAGTACTGGCTCCCAGTGTTGCACAAGGTACGGTACTGGCTCCCAGTGTTGCACAAGGTACAGTACTGGCTCCCAGTGTTGCACAAGGTACAGTACTGGCTCCCATTGTTGCACAAGGTACAGTACTGGCTCCCAGTGTTGCACAAGGTACGGTACTGGCTCCCAGTGTTGCACAAGGTACGGTACTGGCTCCCAGTGTTGCACAAGGTACAGTACTGGCTCCCAGTGTTGCACAAGGTACAGTACTGCCTCCCAGTGTTCCACAATGTACAGTACTGGCTCCCAGTGTTGCACAAGGTACAGTACTGGCTCCCAGTGTTCCACAAGGTACAGTACTGGCTCCCAGTGTTGCACAAGGTACAGTACTGGCTCCCAGTGTTGCACAAGGTACAGTACTGGCTCCCAGTGTTCCACAATGTACAGTACTGGCTCCCAGTGTTCCACAAGGTACAGTACTGGCTCCCAGTGTTCCACAAGGTACAGTACTGGCTCCCAGTGTTGCACAAGGTACAGTACTGGCTCCCAGTGTTGCACAAGGTACAGTACTGCCTCCCAGTGTTGTACAAGGTACAGTACTGGCTCCCAGTGTTCCACAAGGTACAGTACTGTCTCCCAGTGTTCCACAAGGTACAGTACTGGCTCCAAGTGTTCCACAAGGTACAGTACTGTCTCCCAGTGTTCCACAAGGTACAGTACTGGCTCCCAGTGTTGCACAGGGTACTGTACTGGCTCCCAGTGTTCCACAAGGTACAGTACTGGCTCCCAGTGTTGCACAAGGTACAGTACTGGCTCCCAGTGTTTCACAAGGTACAGTACTGGCTGCAAGTGTTCCACAATGTACAGTACTGGCTCCCAGTTTGCACAAGGTACAGTACTGTCTCCCAGTGTTCCACAAGGTACAGTACTGGCTCCCAGTGTTGCACAAGGTACAGTACTGGCTCCCAGTGTTTCACAAGGTACAGTACTGTCTCCCAGTGTTTCACAAGGTACAGTACTGGCTCCCAGTGTTGCACAAGGTACGGTACTGGCTCCCAGTGTTCCACAATGTACAGTACTGGCTCCCAGTGTTGCACAAGGTACAGTACTGGCTCCCAGTGTTGCACAAGGTACAGTACTGGCTGCAAGTGTTCCACAAGGTACAGTACTGGCTCCCAGTTTGCACAAGGCACAGTACTGTCTCCCAGTGTTCCACAAGGTACAGTACTGGCTCCCAGTGTTCCACAAGGTACAGTACTGGCTCCCAGTGTTCCACAAGGTACAGTACTGGCTCCCAGTGTTCCACAAGGTACAGTACTGGCTCCCAGTGTTGCACAAGGTACAGTACTGGTCCCAGTGTTACACAAGGTACAGTACTGGCTCCCAGTGTTGCACAAGGTACAGTACTGGCTCCCAGTGTTGCACAAGGTACAGTACTGGCTCCCAGTGTTGCACAAGGTACAGTACTGGCTCCCAGTGTTCCACAAGGTACAGTACTGGCTCCCAGTGTTCCACAAGGTACAGTACTGGCTCCCAGTGTTCCACAAGGTACAATATTTTCTCCAGTCATTCTGCTCATACTTGTACCTGACATAGACGGTGATGTAAATTATAGATTTGCGTCTTCCTATGCAGGCGATACTAGAATTTGCATGAGGGTGTCATCCATTGAGAACACAGCAGATCTCCAAGCAGATTGAAGTCAAGTTTTCCACTCGGCCGCAAAAAAAAAACAATGTGATGTTTAGTGAGAAAAATTTAAGTTGCTCCATTATGGAAAACTTGAGGAAATAAAAGTTAAAACGGAGTGTAAAAGAAATCCTAACCACATAAAAGAGCGGAAAAAACTAATATAAAGGACTTTAATGTGATAAGGTAGGATGATTTCACTTCAAGGATCCCAACAGTGTCATAATTACAACTACGTGGAAAATGATAGGAAGGATAATGAGAACCTTCAAAACAAGGGATACCAAGCCAGCGATAATCCTCTTACAGTCACTTGTTCCCTCACAACTTGTTCTGTACACTATCAGCCCCCTGCAAGGTAGGCGAAATTGCTGATACGGAGAATATATAGAGAACCCTCACTGCATGCTTGATTACTGGGACCGTTTGAAGTCCCTTGACCTCTACTCCTTGGAACGCAGAGAAGAAAGATACATCATAATTTGCACCTGCAAAACCATAGAGGTACTGATCCCAAATCTACACACACAAATCTCTCCCTCCGAAGGCAAAAGACTTGACAGACGGTGCAACATACCCCAGTAAAATGCAAGGGTGCCGTGAAAACACCGATAGAAAATGCAGTAAGTGTAAGGGGCTCAAGACTGTTCAACAGTCTCCCATCATGCCAATAGACTCCTGGCTATCTTCAAGAAGTAACTCGATAGATTCCTAAAGTCAGTACCTAATCAGCTGGGCTGTGGTTCAAACATTGGATTGCGTGCGGCTAGCAGTAACTGCCTAGGTGATCAGGACCTGATCCACAGGAAGAACTGGTTATGGACCGGGCTGGGGCGCCGTTGACGTTCGGAACTCACCAGGTATGCGAATGTGCAGACATATCTATAAACATCTGTGTAGACACCTGTTTAAGCGCATGTTTTAGACACCTGCATAAACATGTGCAGACCCTGTTTAACCATATGTGTCGGTACCTGTGTATGCAGCTCTCTTGGTACATTTGTATGCACCTGTGTAGGTACATATGTAGACACCTGTGTAGGCATCTGCATAGGCAGTTGAGACACCAACAGCCTGGTGGATCCGGCACATTATTGATACATTCACAGGGCGAACGCTAAAGTCACTGTGGTAATACAGCGGTTGGGGAATGGTAAGCTATGAGGTTTGATCCGAGGAAGGGAATTATAGCTCCATTCCCAGCATCGAGGCGCGTAGAGGAGGTAGTGGCCTAGTTTACTCTCAACACATCTTTCATTCATTCATTATTATTAATTAATTACTATTATTAAATATTCTTCTACTTTTTCTTCTTCTTCTTCTTCTTCTTCTTCTTCTTCTTCTTCTTCTTATTATTATTATTATTATTATTATTATTATTATTATTATTATTATTAATATTATAAGAAGACACCAAGAAGGTTCTGCCACACTTGACCACCAGACAAGAGATAAATAATGCAGTTTGGATGACTGACACTTAAACTGGGAGTGTTGTTAGTTTAGTGGTAATACGAGTATAGCAGGTGGTGGAGCAGGCAGATGGTGGAGCAAGCTGTGCTTCACCACCTGCCCACACACACATACACACACACACACATACCCCCACACACACACACACACACACACACACACACACACACACACACACACACACACACACACACACACACACACACACACACACACACACTCACACTCACGCACACACACACACACACACACACACACACACACACACACACAGCAGAGGTATAGTAAAGCTCACGGCTCAGGGAGAGTGACCTAGTAGCGATCAGTGAAGAGGCGGGGCCAGGAGCTCGGACTCGACCCCCGCAGCCTCAACTAGGTGAGTACACACACACACAAATGACAGGTCCGAAGACAATGAAGGTATGCTATATGCAGAGATTCTAACAGCCAACTGCAGTAGCAAGGGACAGCTGGTCAGGAAAGACAGTTCACTGAGAATAGAAGTTTCAGATATGACAGGGACTGAAGGCAAGAACATGTCAATGGAAGGAAATAAAATGCCTCAGAGGAAGCAGATGGAGACTCAGTGGGAGGAGGAAAGGGCGAGGTCAGTTTTTGTGTACGGGCTCCAAGAAGCCAAGGGGGACAACTTTGAAGAAATAAAACAGGAGGAGAAAAAAATGATTGAAGGCATCATGAAAACAATAGGTGAGGGCGATATGACCCAGGTGACAAATTTTCAGAGAATTGGGTGGTTTGCGAGTGGAAGGATACGGCCTGTCAGAGTAACTTTCAAGGAAGAATCAGTTCGAACCAGGATTCTGCAAGAGAAAGCAAGACTGAGGGATAAATAGGGGTACCAGAGAGTATACCTCGATCGCGACAGAACACAAGAAGAAAGGACTACACTGAAAGAGAGGGTACAGAGACGCAAGGAGGAACGAGAGGCAATGACGAAAATGAGCAGGACACAGACACAGGAGGAAGGGCAAACACGCCCCACAGAATCTCCCACCAAAAGACTCCACCCGCGACATTCCCAACGCAACTGAGCAACCTATACTACAACCCACTCACTGTTCCCTCTGCCACCAACCCCCATATCACAAACCTCACCCCAACAGCTGTCCCTTATGGGCATTCTGACCCCACCCCCATCAACACAAACCCCACCTACACCACAGCCCCATATAGGCCCCCACCAAGGCTCTCGCTCCCCCAACCCCAATATTCTTGCATGACCACAATGATAGAAAAGAAACTGAAGGTTTGGTACACAAACGCGGATGGAATAACGAATAAACATGAGGAGTGGAACGAAAGAATCAGTGAAAAATCCACAGACATCATAGCAGTCACAGAAACAAAACTCGCTGAGACAATAACAGACACAATCTTCCCAACAGGATATCAGATCCTGAGGAAAGATAGAAGGAGTAGAGGGGGAGGAGGGGTTGCACTGCTCATAAAACACCGATGGGGATTTGAGGAAACGGAAGGCATGGACATGATTGGAGAAAGAGACTACATTGTAGGTACAATTCAGTCCGGAGAACATAAAGTAGTCATTGGAGTGATGTATAACCCACCACAGAACTGCAGGAGGCCAAGAGAGGAGTACGAAGAAAACAACAGGGTGATGGTGGACACACTGGCTGAGGTGGCAAGAAGAGCTCACTCGAGCAGAGCAAAGTTACTGGTAATGGGCGATTTCAACCACAGGGAGATCGACTGGGAAAACCTGGAGCCACATGGGGGTCCCGAAACATGGAGAGCCAAGATGATGGATGTGGTACTTGAAAACCTCATGCATCAACATGTCAGGGACACAACCAGAGAGAGAGTGGGGAGGATGAGCCAGCAAGACTGGATCTTGTGTTCACCCTGAGCAGTTCAGACATTGAGGACATCACTTACGAGAGGCCCCTTGGAGCTAGCGATCACGTGGTTCTGAGTTTTGACTATATAGTAGAGTTACAAGTGGAGAAGGTAACAGGAACTGAAGGGGACAGGCCAAACTATAAAAGGGGGGACTACACAGGTATGAGAAACTTCCTGCAGGAGGTTCAGTGGGACAGAGAAATGGCAGGAAAATCAGTAAACGAGATGATGGAATATGTGGCAACAAAGTGCAAGGAGACAGAGGAAAGTTTTGTTCCCAAGGGAAACAGAAATAATTGGAAGACCAAAACGAGTCCTTGGTTTACCCGAAGGTGTAGGGAGGCAAAAACTAAGTGCAACAGAGAATGGAAAAGGTACAGGAGGCATAGGACCCAGGAAAACAAGGAGATTAGTAGAAGAGCCAGAAACGAGTATGCACAGATAAGGAGGGAGGCCCAGCGACAGTATGAAAACGACATAGCATCGAAAGTCAAATCTGACCCGAAACTGCTGTATAGCCACATTAGGAGGAAGACAACAGTCAAGGACCAGGTGATAAGGCTGAGGAAAGAAGGTGGAGAACTCACAAGAAACGATCAAGATGTATGTGAGGAGCTCAACACGAGATTTAAGGAAGTATTTACAGTAGAGACAGGAAGGACTCTGGGGGGACAGACCAGATGGGGACACAAGCAAGGAATACACCAACAAGTGTTGGACGACATACATACAGATGAGGAGGAGGTGAAGAAACTGCTAAGGGACATCGATACCTCAAAGGCAATGGGACCGGACAACATCTCCCCGTGGGTCCTTAGAGAGGGAGCAGATATGTTGTGCATGCCACTTACCACAATCTTCAGCACGTCCCTGGAAACTGGGCAACTACCTGAGGTATGGAAGACGGCAAATGTAGTTCCCATTTTTAAAAAAGGAGACAGAAAAGAGGCACTAAACTATAGACCTGTGTCATTGACGTGTATAGTATGCAAAATTATGGAGAAGATTATCAGGAGGAGAGTGGTGGAGCACCTGGAACGGAACAAGAGTATAAATGCCAACCAGCACGGATTCACGGAAGGCAAATCCTGTGTCACATACCTTCTGGAGTTTTATGATAAAATAACAGAAGTAAGACACGAGAGAGAGGGGTGGGTTGATTGCATCTTCTTGGACTGCAAGAAGGCCTTTGACACAGTTCCTCACAAGAGATTAGTGCAGAAGCTAGAGCATCAGGCGCATATAACAGGAAGGGCACTGCAATGGATCAGAGAATACCTGACAGGGAGGCAACAACGAGTCATGGTACGTAATGATGTATCACAGTGGGCACCTGTGACGAGCGGGGTCCCACAGGGGTCGGTCCTAGGACCAGTGCTATTTTTGGTATATGTGAACGACATGATGGAAGGGTTAGACTCAGAAGTGTCCCTGTTTGCAGATGATGTGAAGTTAATGAGGAGAATTAAATCTGATGAGGACCAGGCAGGACTTCAAAGAGACCTTGACAGACTGGACACCTGGTCCAGCAAATGGCTTCTCGAATTTAATCCTGCCAAATGCAAAGTCATGAAGATAGGGGAAGGGCACAGAAGACCACAGACAGAGTATAGGCTAGGTGGCCAAAGACTGCAAACCTCACTCAAGGAGAAAGATCTTGGGGTGAGTATAACACCGAGCATGTCTCCGGAAGCACACATCAATCAGATAACTGCTGCAGCATATGGGCGCCTGGCAAACCTGAGAACAGCATTCCGATACCTTAGTAAGGAATCATTCAAGACACTGTACACCGTGTGTGTCAGGCCCATACTGGAGTATGCAGCACCTGTTTGGAACCCGCACTTGATAAAGCACGTCAAGAAACTAGAGAAACTACAAAGGTTTGCGACAAGGTTAGTTCCAGAGCTAAAAGGAATGTCCTATGAAGAAAGATTAAGGGAAATCGGCCTGACGACACTGGAGGACAGGAGGGTCAGGGGAGACATGATAACGACATATAAAATACTGCGTGGAATAGACAAGGTGGACAAAGACAGGATGTTCCAGGGAGGGGACACAGAAACAAGAGGCCACAATTGGAATTTGAAGACACAAATGAGTCAGAGAGATAGTAGGAAGTATTTCTTCAGTCATAGAGTTGTAAGGCAGTGGAATAGCCTAGAAAATGACGTAGTGGAGGCAGGAACCATACACAGTTTTAAGACGAGGTTTGATAAAGCTCATGGAGCGGGGAGAGAGAGGGCCCAGTAGCAACCGGTGAAGAGGTGGGGCCAGGAGCTAAGACTCGACCCCTGCAACCACAAATAGGTGAGTACAAATAGGTGAGTACACACATAGTAGCGACCAGTGAAGAAGCGGAGCCAGGAGCTAGGACTCGACCCCTGCAACCTCAACTAGGTGAGTACAACTAGGTGAGTACACACACACACAGTCATAGAGTAGTCAGGCCGTGCAATAGCCTAGAAAGTGACGTAGTGGAGGCGGGAACCATACATAGTTTTAAGGCGAGGTATGATAAAGCTCATGGGGCAGGGAGAGAGAGGACCTAGTAGCAATCAGCGAAGAGGCGGGGCCAGGAGCTATGAATCGACCCCTGCAACCACAATTAGGTGAGTACACACACACATACACGCGCACGGGAAACCAGGATGGTTTTCGGGATGGGAAATCGTGTGTTGTGAATATTCCGGAGTTTAACTAGAGTGACAGAGATACTGGGTATATTACATCTTCCTTGGTCTTCAGGAAAGTATTTGATACAGCACCACACCAGTGACTATTCCAGATATTAGAAGAGAAGATAGAGTTTAAAGATAGAATGTTCTAGTGGGCCAGGGAACTGCTGAATGTCAGAAAGTAGAAAGCAACGGTAAGAGATGAGACATCACCATGGGAGAGAGTAACGAGTAGGGTTCCGCAAGGATCAGAACTGGAACTACTACTTTTCCTAATATATGAGGACGACCCACCAGAGGGTATTGAGTCCTATATGTCTCTGAAACCAGACTAGTACCAGGCCTGCGAAAGATGCACTAAGAGGAGAGGTTGAAGGAACTAAACCTGACGTCCCTGGCGGAGAGGACATGGGTAAACATGATTGAGACTTACAAATTCATCAGAGAAACAGACTGGACATATAGGGAAAGCTCGCTTTAATAAGACCAGGATTGAGGGGGCACATATGAAAGCTTAATATAGATAAGCTAGAGGGAGGTAGGGAAGTATTTCTTTAATCTTGGGATGGTTACAAAGTTAATGATTCGGGTGAGGCAATGGTAGAAGGAACGCAATATACAGCGTATCACGAGATGATAAGGACAAGAGGCCAGAGATCAGTAACGGCGATCAGAGTAGTCTAGGAGTTGATTATTTACCTTCTTATTTCCCATGAATAATGTTATAATTATTTTTCACAATAAAACATTGAAATACAAATAATTATTAACTAGAAAATATACATTACTGTTTCCGATGTTAGTTGTTATGGTTGAGTGGGACTCCCGAGCAGCTCGCTGTTATGATGCTGGTCATTGATGCTGTCTTGGTGCGCTTATTGTCTTGTTATGTGACGGTAGTTAAGTTCACAGTCCACATGAACACTGACATCAAGGACATTTTAATATATAAAATATGGATTAAAGTTCATTCTGTCACTCTGCACTGGGAGATACACACACACTTGCCCGTAAGTTCTTGCTTAGTGAGGCTCTGAGCCTGGCCAAGTCAGACCGAGAGGTGAGGTTCTGAACTCGGCCAACAGGTCAGACCGAGAGGCGAGGCTCTGAATCCGGAACCATACCGGAAAATGAAGGTTCGAACCCCGAGGCACACCAGAAGGGAAGGCTCTGAATCCGGAGCACAGATCAGGGAAGACTGCAGCAACCTCGCCAGTCTAAAACAACAACACACTAATACCTGGGAGAATACACTTGACTAACGAGTTTAACAGCCACTCGATCGGTTCCTATTCTTTTTTTTTTTTTTTGGAAACTTTGGTTACCAAGGGTTTTTGAGGATCTTGAAAGGATGTTATTATTTTGTATGATGGCTCATGAAAATGTAGAGTCGGATTCAATAGATGTGAAAATTGGGATGCTTTTTTTGTTTGTTGAAGTAATCGGAACAGTAGTAATAGTGACTGAGATACTTCTCCGTTCTTCTCAGCATTGGACTAAAGAAGCCTCTGGCTGGCGAGAGGTTTCCCAGATGTTGCAGTTATCTCATTCAACTTGTCGGTTTTCCAAACCATTTACATCACAACTGTCGTAATCTACCTGGAGGGTATTCCGGGAGTCAACGCCCCCGCGTCCGGTCTATGACCAGGTCTCCCGGTGGATCAGGACTTCATCAGCGAGGGTGTTACTGCCGGCCTCGCTTAGTCCAACAGAAGAACCACAGCCCGGCTGATCCGGCACTGACAATAGGTATCTGTCCAGCTCCCTCTTGAAGACAACCAGGGGGTTTATTAGTAATTCCCCCAATGGCTGGTGGGAGGCTATTGAACAGTCTCGGGCCGTGGACACTTATTGTGTTTTCACTGAGGGTATGTTGCATCGTCAGAGAATAAAGAGAAAACTGAATGGGATACGAACATTGGGGATCATCTAAAACAAGGCCCAACGCTGTAACTACTCAACCACAGCACTTGCAATAGGATGATTTTTTAATTCAGCACGACTATGACATGGTTGTATCAGCGGCACCAACTGTGATCCCGCTATCTTATCGACTGTCCCAGAAACTATCGGGGAACATCTTTTCTCATGCCCTTTAATTAAGGCCAGATAGTTCATGAACTCGAGATAAGTAGTAATGAACAACTGTCAACGAAGAAACAGAATACTGGAGTGCTGGTGGTTAATTCATCCTATTTTAAGATCTGTGGTTGAGAAGTAACAGCGTTGGCCCTGAGTCATACATGGACTGATGGATCACAGTTCGAGTTCCGTTTCCAGAATTCTCTTTAGTCATATATATATATATATATATATATATATATATATATATATATATATATATATATATATATATATATATATATATATATATATATATATATATATATATATATATATATGTGTGTGTGTGTGTGTGTGTGTGTGTGTGTGTGTGTGTGTGTGTGTGTGTGTGTGTGTGTGTGTGTGTGTGTGTGTGTGTGTGTGTGTGCGTGTGCGTGTGTCGTGCCGAATAGGTAAAACTGGTCAATTAGCAAGACATTTAAAATTTAATCCTTTCTAAAATTTTCTCTTTTATATTTAAAGATATATTTTTTCAATTATGTTAATGTATAAATTAATAATTTTGTACCAGAAGAACCTTATTATAACAAGAGCAAATAGGGTACAAATTCATGATTGTCCCAAACTGTGAATGAAGTGGTCAGACGATTTTCTTTAATTTTCTTTCTAAGGGGAAGAGAGTAATTACTATTGTTTACCCCACACTGTAGTTACAACGCTGATCTCTAGCAATGAGAGTAGCGTGACTTATGATGCTGGCATCAACATGTGTTTCAAATTAAACTGTTTATCATGAAGCAACAGAGGCTATCAACCTCTCTTCCGGGAGGGCTGAGTCCCTCAACCTCTCCAACACAAGCTCAACCAGGTCGAGCACTCAATCCAGTTCACACTAGAAGAAGTCGACAACTCGTTTCCTTTCCTTGATGTTCTTATCTGCAAAGCTGACCATGAACTTCGTTTTAAAGCCTATCGAAAAACCTGCCAACCAACACGACCTTCTCCACTTCTACTCTCACCACGACACC
>NC_091294.1:30609527-30711702 GCF_038502225.1 Cherax quadricarinatus | reverse complement strand
CACATTATGCATTAAGTTATAAATTTTATTCTGTTTTTGTGGAAAATCAAATTTACCTGGATGTAACTCATCAGATATATACCAGTAAATGATAACAAAGATAATTATTTTTTATCAAAGTTACAGAGACAAGTAGGGATTTTAGGACACCTAGGTCGCAAAAAATGTCCCCCTTCGATACCTACCATAATCTATCTCTCCACAAGTCACTCTTGACCTATATTAATTTCAAATGAAATATACATTACCAGCAATTATGGTAAACATTAATCTATATATGTGGACTGTATGTTTAAATTAATAAATGATTATATATATACATTTATGTGACAGAAGGAGAATTTATAATCATAAGATTCACCCATTTGTCTGGTGATTACTGTGTATATTACCAACCCCCCTTGCCTAAATTTATGAAGAAATTACTGGCCAGAATTCTAACACAAATTAGACAACTTAGCTGGGATAATATCCTGTTTCCATATAATTACGGGGTCCTGTCCAGTCGCCTGATTTCTTACGTTATGCAGGACTGCAATTCCAACAATTTCGGCTCCTGTTTGAGAGGTTTTAAGCCCAATATAACCACTAGAGCGACGAAAATTATGCACATTACACTAACGTACTTGTATCACAATTAAAAACAATGGCGTCTTTTCTCTGCTCGTCAGCGCAGGCGCAGAGCTTCCCTGTCGGTTCGCCTCTTTAAAATACACTTTAGAGCAATAGTAATGTATTAATCAGGTATATTTACGTTATAAAAATATACAGCATAATTTTGGGAAATTATTTTCCACAGTTTTCTTTTACTGTATTGCGTTACAATAATCCTTTCAAGGGGTCTTGAACTAAGGAATTGGAACTACCCTGTGTTTCTTGGGATCAGCTCCGATTACCTTCGAGTCTCCCGGCCGATGAATGAAACCTACGGGTTTAGTGTTTAGCCAAGATAAATAATAATATTGAGCGTGACCTTGCAGTGAGCGCAGCCAGCAGCAGCTGTCCACAACCCTGCCTAGAGATCTTACAGCCGGTCTGCGGCACTGACAACAAGACTTACTCCAACTTGTGCGAACTGCGTAATGCTATTTGCCAGAACAGACGACTGAGGAAGCTGCATGACGGCGATTGTAGTGAGTATTAATTATCACGTTTCTCCGCTTAGGCATCACTAATGGTGTCCAGTATTCACATTTTCTGAGTGTTTTTCAGAGATTCAAACGATGGTTTGTCATGTGATCGTCTGAGGGTTGACCACTTGACCACCAGGATCTGATACATTGCTTAACCAACTTCTTGTGTATTGTAGGTACACACCGAAATCCCCTAAATTAATAATTGGTTTACGACCCTTAGGTATTTGGTGCATGACTCCCTAACTGTTACTTGGTGTACGATCCCTAAATTGTTTCGTGAATGACCCCAAATTAAAAAAAAAAAAAGACCATTGGATTTAATTCAGAATGTGCTCATTCTTTCTTATAAAAGTCACTATCAAACAGATTACAGCAATATCTAAAGATATTTTGCCGTATTTTTAAATGATTCACACTTTCGACATGTCTTGTTATCCATGGCCTCAGGATTCACGTCATTTCCATAAACGTAACCATAGCATATTACGGGACTGAACAGTTCCAAGAATCATTTTTGTAGACGTTCTCATTTACCTCGCGGAAGTAAACTAACACTGATAAATATATGTCAATATCCCCATGTACTTCCCAGAGTCAAGGCGTGAGTGTCCCATTGCCTGCACTGCTAACTACGACCCTGTGTGTGGGACGGACGGGAAGACGTACGGTAACGCCTGTAGCCTGGGGATAGTCGCCTGCCAGAATCCTCACCTGAACCTGCGTGTGGCCAAGGATGGCGAATGTTGTGAGTTCTGACATCCGAGTTCTTTTTTTTTTTATCTTTCATCTTCAATGTATGTTTTAAATTCCATTTACTTATATTTATATGCATTATGCATATCGCTGTAATACGGAAGAAAGTTTAAGTACTACCTGGAGTCTACCTGGAGGGCATTCCGGGGATCAACGCCCCTGCGGCCCGGTCCATGACCAGGCCTCCCGGTGGATTGGAACCTGATCAACGAAGCTGTTACTGCTGGCCGCACGTAGTCCAACGTAAACGTGGTGCCGCATGGTACCGCATGGTGCGGTAACACTGGTTTATACGACATTCTACAAAGTTAGAGCTACAGCTATGATTACCTAACACACTTATCACGCGGGATTTTCCTGTCATACTCTACCACACAGAACGAGTTTCGTTCTTGAGTTTTCAGTCGTGTCTCCAGAGCTGGGAAACTTCAAGACAGCGACGAAAATGAATTTTTCCTTACGACTTCCTGGTTCTTTCCAATAAATGTGTGTGCGATATATCCAAAATGGTGATTCTTATTTAAAAATAATCCCAACTCTCCCGGAGGGGAGGGAGGGGTTAGAACCCGCGATCAGAGAGTCTCAAAACTCCAGACCGACGCGTTAGCCACTGGGTTAGCTAGCTTCAATAAGAGTCATCCAACTAGTTACATATCCACACCATAGGAGTGATAGCATAGGCATCACTGTGACCTCAAATGAAAGTATCATTACGATTTCATGAATCATGCTGGCTGTCGAATGCTTGACGACATCCTTAAACACACTGCTTAGGTGTACCACTGAATATATCATTGCTTAGTTAATCTTAAGTTAACTTTAAGCCTGCCCATAATACTCTGTTTACAAGGGGCTGTGGCATGTTAAACTTAACCACTGTATTTTTTTGTACTTCAATGAATCATGTTCAAATAAATAAATAAATAAATACTGGAGCATGGCAGCAGAACTCACATCTTGTGATGGCATAATGAACTGGTAACCAGCACATGAATGAAACTTACTGGTGAAACAAATCTAATGTGAGAGGAGAGCATCCTGCGTGATGATGTGTTAGGTAAACATTGTTCTTAGTATGACTCACGAAATCGTCATGACACGATTGCAAACAAAGCATACCACGGGCGGGGGTAGAACCCGCGATCAGAGACGGTTTGGAGTTTTGAGACTCTCTGATCGCGGGTTCTATCCCCGCCCGTGGTATGGATTGTTCTTAGTCCTTGTAAATTGTCATATAGATAATGGTACTGTAGGTGCGTGATGAGTATCTATTTAAATTACTACTACCACCACTTATGTTGCTACTACTATCTTAAAAAAAATAGTTATAAATATAACCATAATTTTTAAAGAGGTGGACGGGTAAGCCAGAGGAAGGTCTCGGTCAGATTACCATAATGTCCAGTGACGGGTCATCATACGACTAAAACTCGCGTCAGGAAACACTTATCCTGTTTCCTGACAAACTTTACCTAACCTAACCTTACTATTACTACTGCTTCTACTACTATTATTACTACTACTACTACTGCTGCTGCTACTATTACTACTACTACTACAACTAATAATAATATTTTGTTATAATTATTATTATTATTATTATTATTATTATTATTATTATTATTATTATTATTATTATTATTATTATTACTTTACTCTCTTGATAATTTCTAGTGTCAAAATTTCTCCTCAAAACCCCTTTGACTGTAATAATTAATTCAATTAGATAAATGCATCCCGGTCATGGTATACGTGTCGGTCTTACTAGAAAAGTTATCCCCAATATAAAATAAAATTATACTGAAAATATCTTGAAGCACTTGTCTAGTTAATTAATACAAGTTGTTCTAAACAACCACTTACTGCTAACTCCTCTCATTGGCAGAACACTACATATACCGCACTACCTGACACTGCAACACCATGAAGTCTTGGTACAAGGATCGTCTTCAGCAACTATATTGCTAACTGTTGTTTAGTATGGTCTACCTCCACTAATGGGCATATATACACCATACACATATGACCTTATCTCAAGCTGCTACACATTGTTTTCCAGTATATAAAGCTCTGGTTATATGTTTCAGCTTCAAGCTAAGAGAGTAGTTACTTTGCACCAAAGCTGATGACCTGATTGCACCAAATCACCTCTCCATTTCATCCACGTCGTCTTCTGTCAATGGTGATGTCTCCACAAGTGTAATTCAATCTGTATTCTACTGATAAAACCTGCATCGCAGGCAAAATCTTTCACCAATAAAGATTCCTAATATTACACATGTGTCTTATTAGTATTTTTGCCTTATACTTTGCAGGCAGGTCTTCATTCACACACCTTCTATCATCATTAATTCCAACACCAGGTAGATAAACAGGCTATCTTCCAAACGTATCCCAACACCTGAAACCCATTTTCTTTGCTGACGACAAGACTTACGTCATCTCCCACCCTAATCTTGCCACCCTCAACACCATTGTCAACGAGGAGCTGCTCAAAATTCTGACTTGGATGACAGCCAATAAACTTACACTTAACACTGACAAAACCTACTACATTATGTTTGGTAGCAGAGCAGGTGTTGCATAAAACTTAACATTAAGATCGACAACACTCTAATTGCCAGACATGAGGGCAAATTCCTAGGTCTATACCTCTACAACAACCTAAATTTCAGCACCCATATCCAACACATAACAAAAAAAGTATCCAAAGCGGTGGGGATCCTCTCCAAGACACGATATTACGTGCCACAAACTGCCCTTCTCACACTATACCATTCACTCATTTATCCATACCTCACCTATGCTATTTGTGTTTGGGGATCAACTGCAGCAACATACCTAAAGTCAATAATAACCCAACAAAAAGCTGCAGTAAGAATAATCACTAAATCCTATCCCTGGCAACACCCCCCCCCACTCTTCATAGCTATAAACTTACTCCCTGTTCAGAACATCCACACTTACTACTGCGCAATCTATATCTACAGGACCTTAAATTCCAATATTAACCTTGACCTAAAACGCTTTCTTGATAGTTGTGACAGGATCCACAGGCATAACACCAGATAAACATCTCTATGACATTCCCCGTGTCCGACTAAACCTTTACAAAAATTCAATGTGTGTCAAAGGCCTAAAATCTGGAACACCCTACCTGAAAACTCTAGAACTGCAGACACATTCATCACTTTCAAAACTACAGTTAGAAAACATCTTATCTCCCTGATACACCCCGTCAACTAACTAGATGAAAACCACCTGGTGGTTCTCACTTACGCTCACTCACCCATTGACTATAAACACAGAAATACGAATCTTAATCTTAAAATAATGAATCCTAACAAGTCATAAATTTGCCTATGATACTCCAATATAGACACTATGTATTGTGCCAAAACAAAAGCATTCACATTGCTAAACTCACAAACTATAATGTAGTCAGCCTTAATACCATAATCTGTAATAATTTAAAGTTAAGAAGTAATCTAGGTCTGCCCGAAATGCCTAGCCATGCTAAGTGTCCTAGTGGCCCCCTCTGTAATTAGTATTTTAAAACATGTAAACCACACAATATCCAAAATCTGTAAACCCCGCATTGTAATCCTTATAGAGAATAAACTTGATTGATTGATTGAATGATTGGGGTCGCGTTTTAGTCACGATGTCTCCTAATTTGCTAACTATATCCTTCGTCCCATTACCGGGAAAACACAGCCCCTGCTTCCTCTTCATATTCTTATTACAAAAATTCTTTTCCATAAATCTAATTTGGCCATCACCTATTAAAACTTCCTTAGCTCCGCCAGCAGCTATTCGTGTGAATTTGTTGACAGAACCGCATCCGTCCGGCAACACCGTGAAGGAACTGGCAATTACAGCAGCTGTTGTGATTACTAATTTTTCACCTTCAGCTTCAATCCTTTCTTCCCCACTGATTTAGATTAGTTTTGTCTTATATTCCTGGTATCCTCTTTCTTGTTCCGAGGATAAATTTCGTTCTACTCTCAAAGAAATTGTATCTCCTTTCTGGTTTCAACAAATTCTGCTCTCAACTTAAGATACAGCAGCTCAAAACTCAGAGAAGACATCCTAAAAACTTCAATAGCACTTGCACAGATAATCTACTAAGAACATCTTCACAGGAAGCAGGTGAAAGCGTTTTCCTCCCTGGCTAACCTATGCTGCTGTTGCAATCCTGCGTGATCTGAGAAAGGGTACATCTGAATCGTATTTTGCCACACTAGGTCATCCCCTACATACAGGACAGGATTAGATTCACCCGTAGGACCAGTAGATGAATTCTCCCATCCCTGGGTAGACTGCTGTTCCTGACTGTCTGTTAAGTAAGTTTATTCATGTATACATAAATAGTTACATAGATTACCATCCATAGCAGAATATATGTAGAGAACCTGGGATAACACAAAAAAGTCCGACAGTGACTTATTTCCACTGGGGTCCTTTAAAGGAGATAATGTCTTATTATTACACTATAAAGGAGATATACAAGGAAAAGGGTAAATTGAGCCATTTATATTTACATGTGTGTTAGCTAAAAAAAATAAAAAATAATTCTCCTCCCTTTCTGTCGCTACATTCATTAGGTACCTTTTGGCTCTCTTTTTGAACTGGTTCATGCTATGACTGGCTTTGACATGTGCAGGCAGTCTGTTCCATTCCTTTATTGCTGTACAATATAAGGTGTTTGACGCCTGGCCACTGACTGTGGGTACTACAAAGTTGTGCTCTCTCCCCCTAGTACTATGATTGATTTGGTTCCCAACCTTGACAAAGTTGACAGCAAGATATTCTGGACACTGTTTGTAAGCAATTTTATGAACTTAATTTAACTTCAGTTGTTTTACTCCGTCTTCAACATTCATCATATCCAACTGCTGTAATTCATCCTGGCCTACATGCTCTCTCGGACCCAGGTCCAGGATGAATCTTACCATTTTGTTCTGGGTGATTTGAAGTCTGTCCTTCATTTTTTTTTTTTTTTTTTTTTTTTTTTTTTTTGTCAAGGCAGAGTACCATGAAGAGCAAGTATAGTCCATATGACTTTGTATAAGGGCTAGACACAGGGTCCTGCGAGCCTCAGTAGGTAGACACTGTGCTTGTCTATATAGGAACTTCAGTCTGGCATTCGCTTTCTTTACTACACTGTTCCCTATCAAATTTCCTGACATGCATGGGTCAAAGGGGATTCTCAGATATTTTACTGAGGAAACTGAAGTGATGGGTTCCCCATTACACCGGACATTAAAATTATTTACCCTTCTCAGTTTATGTTTCGTGCGAAAGAGTATGGCTTCCGTTTTCCTGAGGTGTAACGATAGTCTATTGTCTACTAACCATTTGTTGCAGGACTCCAGTTCCAGTGTTATTACATTAGCTATGTCTTGTGAGTCTTTACTTGACACTAACAGAGCACTGTTATCCGTATACAGTAGGATTTTGCACTTGACACTGATAGGCATGTCGTTTACATAACATAGGAATAATAAGGGACCCAGAATACTACCTTGGGGAACTCCACATGCTATCGGCAGGGGTTTTGATTCTGTTTTGCTGACTTTGACAATTTGTTTCCTGTTGTTAAGATAGGACTTAAACTAGTCTACGGAACCTATGCTGATAAGCATAGGAAAACATTAGGGACATGTTTTCAAAAGATACCTGGCATCCCTGTTCACCCATCAGTATAAAATGGGTACTTGGGTGTTAGTCGACTGGTGTGGGTCGCATCCTGGAATAAAACTGACCTAATTTGCCCGAAATGCTCAGTATGACAAGCGGCTTTCTATATAGTAGTATGTCATTGATGTCAGCTAGGCCTGTACATCATGTGTATGTACTTGTAGTAAATAAGGATATTATTATTATGATACTTAGATGGGATGTTATCTGGCCGGTGCTCTTAGTTGGGTTTAACCTGCTTAGTTCTTTTTGCACGAAGTCATGAGATACACTTACTAGTTGACAATTCTTTGGGGTTACTCCTTTATTGGTATGGTATGTTTTAAACTTAAACGTATCAGAGTCTGTGTTAAAAGTATTTGATGCAGCTGGTAGTTTACTTACTAGTGTTGATGCCACAGTTGTGTAGTATGAATTAAAACAATTTGTCACTTTAATTGTTTCGTGGCATACCTCGTTATCGATATTTAGTACCATGTTAGATCTGTCTACGGGTTTATGGCTATACTCCAGCTGTTTTAGTTGCTGTCAGAGCTTTCTGGAGTTATTCTTGTATTCTTAGATATTTGAGTAATAGTGCTTTGCCGTTGCTCCTTTTATAAGTCTCTGCACTTTGTTCCTCACCCTTTGGAATTCATTTAGCGCTGCAATATCCTGTCTGTTTGCCGTAAATCTTTTTAGCAGCTGGTCTCTGAATTTCATATTATCTAATATCTCGGTAATCATCCAGAGTTCAGTTCTTCGTTTAATCCTAACCTCTTTAACTGGTGCAATATTATCAAGGATGGTAGTGAACATTGTTTTAAAATTTTCCCAGGCATCATTTATGTCCGTGCAACTTGTTATCTCTGTCCAGTCACAATTGTTTAGCCTATTTACCAGTGTTTCTTTACTGTAGTTTAAAGATGACCTCATTTTTATTGACCTGTGTAGGCCTATCCGTTCCTTAGTGATTTTTCTGGTGCAGTAAATGATGAAATGATCACTAAGACCTGTGGTAATGACGCCTGACTAATGTTCTCTGAGCGGCATACCTGGAGAGGATTCCGGGGGTCAACGCCCCCGCGGCCCGGTCTGTGACCATGCCTCATGTTGGCTCAGGGCCTGATCAACCAAGCTGTTACTCTTGGCTGCACGCAACCAGACGTACGAACCACAGCCCGGCTGTCCAGTGCCTGCTTGAAGACAGCCAAGGGTCTGTTGGTAATCCCCCTTATGTATGCTGAGAGGCAGTTGAACAATTTTGCGCCCCTGACACTTATTGTGTTGTCTCTCATCGTGCTAGTGGCACCCCTGCTCTTCATTGGGGGGATGTTGCATCGTCATCATGGTCTTGGCAGCCCTAGCTCTGAAGGTTCTCATTATCCATCCTGTCATTTTTCTAGGGGAAGCGGTTGATACAGTGTTATGGTCAATGAAGGTGAGATCCTTTGACATGATCACTCCGAGGACTTTTATTCAATTCAATTCAATTCAAAGTTTATTCTCTATAAGGATTACAATGCTGAGTTTACAGAATTTGGTTATTGTGTGGTTTGCATGTAGTAAAATAATGATTACAGAGTGTACCACTAGAACGCTTAGCATGGCTAGGCATTTCGGGCAGACTTAGTTTAATTCTTAATTTTAAAATATTACAAATTATGAGGAAAGCTGGTATTATGGCTAAGTGACTAAATACTAGTTTGTGAGTTTAGCAATGTGAATGCTTTTGTTTTGGCACAGTACATAGTTCCAGTATTGGAGTATCACAGGATTCATTATTTTGAGATTGAGATTAATATTTCTGTTTATGGCCAAATGGGTGAGTGAGTGTAAGTGTGAACCACCAGGTGGTATTCGTGTAGTTAGTTGACGGGGTGTATCAGGGAGATAAGATGTTTTCTAATGGTAGTTTTGAAGGTGATGAATGTGTCTGCAGTTCTAGAGTTCTCAGGTAGGATGTTCCAGATTTTAGGGCCTTTGACATACATTGAATTTTTGTAAAGGTTTAGTCGGACACGGGGAATGTCGTAGAGATGTTTGTGTCTGGTGTTATGCCTGTGGGTTCTGTCACAACTATCAAGAAAGCGTTTTAGGTCAAGGTTGATATTGGAGTTTAAGGTCCTGTAGATGTAGATTGCACAGTAGTAAGTGTGGATGTACTGAACAGGGAGTAAGTTTAGATCTATGAAGAGTGGGGGGTGTGTTGCCAGGGATGGGATTTGGTGATTATTCTTACTGCAGCTTTTTGTTGGGTTATTGTTGGCTTTAGGTGTGTTGCTGCAGTTGATCCCCAAGCACAGATAGCATAGGTGAGGTATGGATAAATAAGTGAGTGGTATAGTGTGAGAAGGGCATTTTGCGGCACGTAGTATCGTATCTTGGAGAGGATCCCAACCGTTTTGGATACTTTTTTTGTTATGTGTTTGATATGGGTGCTGAAATTCAGGTTGTTGTCAAGGTATAGGCCTAGGAATTTGCCCTCATTATGTCTGGTAATTAGAGTGTTGTCGATCTTAATGTTAATTTGTGCATCTCCTGCTCTGCTACCAAACATAATATAGTAGGTTTTGTCAGTGTTAAGCATAAGTTTATTGGCTGTCATCCAAGTCGATATTTTGATCAGCTCCTCGTTAACAATGGTGTTGAGGGTGGCAAGATTAGGGTGAGAGATGACATAAGTCGTATCGTCAGCAAAGAGAATGGGTTTCAGGTGTTGGGATACGTTTGGAAGATCATTGATGTATATGAGGAGGAGCAGGGGACCAATATATACAGACTTTGCAAAAGCCTTCGACCATGGCGTAATAGTGCACAAAATGCGTGCTAAAGGAATAACAGGAAAAGTCGGTCGATGGATCTATAATTTCCTCACTAACAGAACACAGAGAGTAGTCGTCAACAGAGTAAAGTCCGAGGCAGCTACGGTGAAAAGCTCTGTTCCACAAGGCACAGTACTCGCTCCCATCTTGTTCCTCATCCTCATATCCGACATAGACAAGGATGTCAGCCACAGCACCGTGTCTTCCTTTGCAGATGACACCCGAATCTGCATGACAGTGTCTTCCATTGCAGACACTGCAAGGCTCCAGGCGGACATCAACCAAATCTTTCAGTGGGCTGCAGAAAACAATATGAAGTTCAACGATGAGAAATTTCAATTACTCAGATATGGTAAACACGAGGAAATTAAATCTTCATCAGAGTACAAAACAAATTCTGGCCACAAAATAGAGCGAAACACCAACGTCAAAGACCTGGGAGTGATCATGTCGGAGGATCTCACCTTCAAGGACCATAACATTGTATCGATCGCATCTGCTAGAAAAATGACAGGATGGATAATGAGAACCTTCAAAACTAGGGAGGCCAAGCCCATGATGACACTCTTCAGGTCACTTGTTCTATCTAGGCTGGAATATTGCTGCACACTAACAGCACCTTTCAAGGCAGGTGACATTGCTGACCTAGAAAATGTACAGTGAACCTTCACAGCACGCATAACGGAGATAAAACACCTCAATTACTGGGAGCGCTTGAGGTTCCTAAACCTGTATTCCCTGGAACGCAGGCGGGAGAGATACATGATTATATACACCTGGAAAATCCTAGAGGGACTAGTACCGAACTTGCACACGAAAATCACTCACTACGAAAGCAAAAGACTTGGCAGACGATGCAACATCCCCCCAATGAAAAGCAGGGGTGTCACTAGCACGTTAAGAGACCATACAATAAGTGTCAGGGGCCCGAGACTGTTCAACTGCCTCCCAGCATACATAAGGGGGATTACCAACAGACCCCTGGCAGTCTTCAAGCTGGCACTGGACAAGCACCTAAAGTCGGTTCCTGACCAGCCGGGCTGTGGCTCGTACGTTGGTTTGCGTGCAGCCAGCAGCAACAGCCTGGTTGATCAGGCTCTGATCCACCAGGAGGCCTGGTCACAGACCGGGCCGCGGTGGCGTTGACCCCCGGAACTCTCTCCAGGTAAAACTCCAGGCAAGGACACTTCCCTGCGGAACTCCAGTATCAAGTGGCCGTGTTGTTGATGCTGTGTCTTTAATGGTGACATACTGATACCTATTAGTAAGGTAAGATTTGAAATAAGCAAGCGCATGGCCTCTTATACCGTAATGGTCAAGTTTGTGGAGTAGGATGTCGTGGTCTACTGTGTCAAAAGCTTTTCTTAGGTCAATAAAAATTCCTAGTGGATATTCCTTATTTTCCAATGCTGTGTAAAGCAGATCTAGCATTTTTATGATTGCATCATTAGTGCTTTTATTTTTCCTGAATCCAAATTGGCAGGGGTTGAGTATGTTTTGTGACGTTATAAATGAATATAGTCTCCTGTGCACGAGTTTCTCAAAGATTTTGGAAAGCAATGGTAAGTTTGATATTGGCCTATAGTTGTTTAAGTCTGTAGGGTCACCACCTTTATGTATTGGTGTAACCCTTGCCATCTTGAGTAGTTTCGGGAAGGTGCTAGTTTCTAGTGACTTGTTAAAAAGTAATGAAATAGCATGCGAAAGGACATGGGCCGCTCGCTTGTACAATAATGGTGGGACATGAGACAGATTCCCTGAGTTATTTTTAAGTGACTTTATAATTTCGGTGACTTCCGTGGGCTCAGTTGGTGCAAGATAGAAGGAATTTGGGAAATTTTTCGCTCTAGTGTGTGGTTGGAATTTGTTTTATACTCCTATGTAGTTTTAATTTCCTCACGTTTTCCACTTCGGAGTAATTTAAATTTTTCATCATTGAACTTCATATTGTTTTCTGCGGATCATTTAAAGATTTGGTTGATGTCCGCCTGGAGTCTTGCGGTGTCTTCAATGGAGGACACTTTCATGCAAATTCGGGTGTCATCTGCAAGGGAAGATACGGCGCTGTGGCTTATATCCCTGTCCATGTCAGATATGAGGATGAGGGACAGGATGGGAGCGAGTACTGTGCCATGAGGAACAGAGCTTTTCACCGTAGCAGCCTCAGATTTTATTCTGTTTACTACTACTCTTTGTGTTCTATTTGTTAGAAAATTATAGCTCCATCTACCAACTTTTTCTGTTATTCCTATATCACGCACTTTGTGCGCTATTGCACCATGGTCACACTTGTCAAAGGCATTTGCAGTCTGCATTCTGTTTGTCTTCTAGAGCATCCAGGACCTTGGCATAATGATCCAGTAGTTTGGACAAACAGGAGCTACCTGCTCTAAACCCATGTTGCCCTGGGTTGTGTAATTGATGGGTATGTGAATGGGTGGCGATCTTGCTTCTTAGAACCCTTTCAAAGATTTTTATGATGTGGGAAGTTAGCGCTATCGGTCTGTAGTTCTTTACTGCCCCTGGAGTGGGGCAATGTCTTTTGTTTTTAGCAGCTGTAGGACAACCCCTGTGCCCATGCTCCCTCTTCATAGGATGATGAAAGCACGTGATAGGGGCTTCTTGTAGTTCTTGATGAAGACGGAGTTTCATGAACCTGGGCCTGGGGCAGAGTGCATGGGCATGCCATTTATCGCCTTTTCGAAGTAATTTGGCGTCAGGATAATATCAGATAGGTTTGTGTCTACCAGACTGAGAGTCGAAGACTCTCCGTTGGCCGACTTCATGGGACTGAAAAATTATCTGGGTGGGCTAAATTAGGATGTCTTGACAATGGGTCAGGTAGGTGATCTTGGCTGTCAATATGACGTTTTTCAGAGCATAGTTCTAGCTGCCCAGACAACTTTTGTCCCGAGTAGGGAAATTAGATCTAACAAAAATGATCCCAAATGGATGAACAATAGATTAAAACATCTCATTGGTCAAAAGAGAGGCATATATAGGCGTATCAAAAGAGGGGATCGGCAGTTAAGAAATCAATATATTCAATTAAAGAGAGAAATAAAGAAAGGAATAAGAAAAGCAAAAAGGGATTATGAGGCTAAGGTCGCAAGGGATTCAAAGATTAACCCTAAAGGATTCTTTCAGGTATACAGAAGTAAGATTAGGGACAAGATTGGCTCACTTAAGAGTAACTCTGGTCAGATCACTGACAGTGATAAGGATATGTGTGAAATTCTAAATACCTACTTCCTCTCAGTTTTCACCCAGGAAAATACTAGCGATATTCCTGAAATAATAGATTATGTAGAACAGGATGATAATAAAATATGTACGATTGTGGTAACTAGTTACATGGTCCTCAGACAAATAGAGAAACTAAAACCTAACAAATCCCCAGGCCCTGATGAACTGTTTGCAAGGGTGTTAAAGGAATGTAAGGAGGAACTTAGCATACCTTTGGCTTATCTTTTTAACATATCACTGCAAACTGGCATAGTGCCTGATAAGTGGAAAATGGCAAATGTGATACCTATTTACAAGGCAGGTGACAGGTCACTGGCTTCGAACTATAGAACAATAAGCCTTACCTCCATAGTAGGGAAATTTACGGAATCAATAATTGCCAAAGCAATTCGTAGCCATCTTGACAGGCACAGATTGATTAATGAATCTCAACACGGTTTTACAAAGGGGCGTTCCTGGCTTACGAATTTACTAACTTTTTTCACTAAGGTGTTTGAGGAGGTAGATCATGGTAATGAATATGATATTGTGTATATGGACTTCAGTAAGGCTTTCGATAGAGCTCCACACCAGAGGCTATTGAGGAAACTTAAGGCACACGGAATAGGAGGAGAAATTTTTTCCTGGGTAGAGGCATGGCTGACAAATAGACAGCAGAGAGTTTGCATAAATGGGGAGAAATCAGAATGGGGGCATGTCGCAAGCGGTGTTCCTCAGGGGTCAGTGTTGGGCCTGTTGTTGTTCACAATTTACATAAACGACATAGATGAGGTAATAAATAGCGACATTAGCAAATTTGCTGATGACACCAAAATAGGCCGTCCAATTCATTCTAATGAGGACACTAGAACACTCCAGGATGATTTGATTAGACTGATGCAATGGTCAGAGAAGTGGCAGATGCAGTTTAATATTGACAAATGCAAAGTTCTAAATGTTGGACGGGTAAATAACCATGCCACATATAAACTAAATAATGTAGATCTTAATACTACTGATTGCAAATAGGATTTAGGAGTTCTGGTTAGCAGTAATTTAAAACCAAGACAACAGTGCATTAGTGTTTGCAATAAAGCTAACAGAATTCTTGGCTTCATATCTAGAAGTATAAATAATAGAAGTCCTCAGGTTGTTCTTCAACTCTACATATCCTTGGTTAGACCTCATTTGGACTATGCTGCTCAGTTCTGGTCACCATATTACAGAACGGATATAAATGCTCTGGAAAACGTACAGAGGAGGATGACAAAGCTGATCCCATATCAGAAATCTTCTCTATGAGGATAGACTGAGGGCCCTGAATCTGCACCCTCTCGAAAGGCGTAGAATTAGGGGGGATTTGATCGAGGTGTATAAATGGAAAACAGGAATAAATAAAGGGGATGTAAATAGCGTGCTGAAAATTTCCAGCCAAGACAGGACTCGCAGAATGGTTTCAAGTTGGAAAAATTCAGATTCAGGAAGGATATAGGAAAGCACTGGTTTGGTAATAGAGTTGTGGATGAGTGGAACAAACTCCTGAGTACAGTTATTCAGGCTAAAACGTTGCGTAGTTTTAAAAATAGGTTAGATAAATACATGAGTGGGTGTGGGTGGGTGTGAGTTGGACCTGACTAGCTTGTGCTGCTGGGTCTGGTGCAGTGTTCCATCCTTGAGTGGAGATCAGACTGGGTGGGTCATTGGGCTAATCCGGGGGGGATGTCATTGATCTAATCTGGGGGGATACATGGACCTGCTCCTCATGGGTCAATAGACCTGTTGCAGTGTTCCTTATTTCTTATGTTATTATGTTCTTATGTCTGTCCCGTCTTCCCTGCTCATCCCATTTGGGATCTTACCTGAACTTTTGTTCATTCGTTCGTTACTTCTGGTTAGTGTGACTTTGTAAATGGTCCAAGTCGGACCGAAACGTCGTCGTAAGCTCCTCTCTTCTATGTGCGGGTTATTTGTGTTTCATTACCTTTGTAACTTGCCATGATTGTGACCAGATCTACCTGGAGTTCATTACTGTGGAAATTTATTTGGTCCCTAAAGTTCCACAGGACAGATCCGGCATGGCCGTGATGGAACGGCTGAGCTGGATGGCCCTAATACCCCACCCAAACATAAAAGCATTCTCTCGAGTTGGTGGGGATTGTTGGTAAGCTTATTTAATTTATAGATTTACTCTTCAGGGAAGGAGTAGGTAGTTTTACTGGTAGTACACTAATATTAGGTTTACTAAGGCAACTGTAGATAATAATAATGTAGACCTAAGACCTTAACATAGGTAGTAATAGGCCGATAATGTAGGCAAACACTAGGTTAAGTTAGCTAGGGAGAACTGGCAGCCCTAGCTTGAAGGATGAGGCGTGAGTCTGGAAGACATGAGCTCTCCCTTCTTAAGACAGACACCAACTGGACAAGACGTGCCGTGATCAGCAGACGGCGCCCCCCACGTGTCTTCACATTTGAGACCTGGGGAAATCTGGTAGAGGCACCTCGATGTACCGTAGATGACCTCCTCCGTCAGGCCCATACAGTAAGACAAGACCTCCACTTTATCTCGTAGATTTCTGGCCAGTGTCTGGGGAGATTGTGAGTGAGTTTGATCTGTGGGTCCGGTGTGCAACAGGCAGTGCATGCCCAGTAAGTACCAATGTCTCCAGGCAGTCTGGAAGCTAGTGTCCATGTCTGCATAGTTATACTAGGGGATACACACCCTCTTGGATATAGGAATTTCTGAGGTGCAGGCAGGACACTAATAACGATTGAATATTGCAGGAATTAAGGCTCCCGGTTGCACGTGGTTTCTGAGGGAAAATCCAAAGGGGCTAAGGCTAAGCTTAGGGAAGTTGAAGATCAGGATATATGCTGCAACACCAAGTAAGTTAGTCCTTTATACGTGTATGCAGGCGAGTTTTCTTGCAACATCAATCATTTGTGAAAATCTGTCCTATAAAGCCACTTGTGAGGCTGAGGTACCCACCTAAGAGCTCGGTGTCAACAGAGTTTGCCAGGGTAGGTGACTCACTTGGAGGCAGTCCACACAAATTTTCACAATTACTGTTGTAACTAGTTCAGCTATCATAACTTTGGAGTCCAGTCCCTGGACCCATTATGTGCTTTTGTAATCTTTTGACTACCGCCCACGGGATGGATATGGGGTGCATAATAAACATATTAAACTAAACTAACTCAGCAGTGGTGAGGTAGATGGTGGTGGGGACACACGGCTCAGGATCGTCGCCTTTATATCCAACAACATCAGGTCAAAGTGAGGAGTCCAGCTTTCATCTGGTGTGGACGTCCGTCTCTCTCTCTCTCTCGCCTAAATATCAGTGGCAAATTTTCTCCGCTTTCTCTGGGACACATCTCCTCACCTATTTTGCCCGCCGGGCACATTGCATGAGGGGGTACCTATCATCGGCTAACTTTTAGCCGCTATGAGAATAATTCTTTAACGGTTTTGGTGGAAAGCCGGTTACTAAACTCAGGTGAGGTGTTGGCGTCGCAATTATCAGGGTCTTGGCAAGGGGGTCCATCTGATCTAATGAGGAATTTTTAATTCCTGTTTATTTATTTATTTTATTTATTTTATGTCTTTGCAAACAGTACATTGAGATTTTATATTTACGATGGTGGGTTGCAATGCAAAGACAGCATATATTATGCCTAGGCATTATGGGCCAACATAACATTATTGGCTTACTGACTACTTAACACTAAGGATTTTATCATAGTTGTACAGTAGGACAGTAATTATTTCATAGTTGAACAGTAGATTATTAATTATAAGTGAATTAAATTTGAATAAGAAAAAGGATATATTCTTATAGTCTAAAATGCTTTTTGTGGAAAACAATAGTTCAATTATATTCCTGTCAACAATGGTTAAAAGGTTGAAAGTGATTGTTGAAGTTATAATGTGGGAGTACATAGGTGAGTAAGCAACAAACTAAAAAACAAGACAGGAGATTTAAATACCTTACCACCCATTATATACAAAAAAGTGTCACAGGTGCTATCACCAATCATAGTCTTCTGGCAGGGATGCATCTGCTCTTGTTGCCACCTCCCTAGTTAAGAACGATAATAAATTTGTTGAGTTAGGCATAAGAATTAACAACTGGGCGTCTACACTGCAAACTGAATTGTTTGCAATCCTAATGGCGCTAAAGCTAACCTATGACACTGAGCTTGACTCTATCATCATTACTGATTCTATGTCATCATTGAAGGCTCTTGGCTCATATAATGACTCCAACAACATGCTCATTGGGGAAGCCAGGTATAGATACTCAAAAATTAGGGACAAAGGAATTAATGTACAATTGCTATGGATCCCATCACACATTGGATTACTCCTTCATGAAAAAGTTGATATGTTAGCCAAGAAGAGTATCCAGAAGGAGAATGTAGAATATAACTTTGGTATAACTGTGTCTAGCATTAGGAATAATATTAGGAGAGAAGTAAATAATGAAAATGATTGTTATAGGAATGCAGTTAGAAGCCTGAGTAGATCTATAACCCACTATGATAACATGAACGTAGATAAGTATGTTTATGGAGCAACTTGCAATGTGAACAGACTGACTGATGTTGTAGTGGCCAGGCTTAGGCTTGGTTACAAGTACTTTTGGCAGTTTGGGAGACACACAGATGATGATCAAACTAAATGTAAATTATGTGATCAGGCATATGGTCACTCTCTTGAACACTATGTGCTTAATTGTCCACTTATTGAGGAATACAGAGACAGACAGTATAATAACCTATGTGACATGTCAAGATATCTTATTAATGAAAATAAGATACCAGATATACTAAGCAAATTTCCTAAATTTGCTTGTAACAGATAAGTGAACTATAGATATGTAGATATAAATCCATATGTATTCCTGTTAACCCTTTGGGGCCTAGTTCCTAGGCCTTTTGTGTATCCATATGCTCTCGCGCTACCGTCCACAGGATGGATATGGGGTGCACAATAAACTAGCCACTTCGGTGGCAAAATCTAAAATCTAATCCAATCATTGCAACACTCTTTAACAAATCCATTGAATCCTCTACCTTTCCTACAGTTCTCAAATAGCAAGGGTCATCCCGATCCATAAAGGAGGAGCCCACACAGGCTTGAATAACTATAGGCCAATATCCAACTTACACCCTCTCTCTAAAATCTTTGAACAATTAATCCATAAGCGTATCTATTCCTACCTCATCTCCCACAACATACTCAACCTCTGTCAATTTGAGTTCAGGCCTAATAAAAAATACTAATGATGCTATTATCCACATGCTAGAACATATTTATACAGCAATATAGAAAAAAGAAGTCCCACTGGGGATCTTCATTGACTTACGTAAAGCTTTCGATACGGTTGACCACGACTTGCTCCACATAAAATTGTCGCACTGTGGTATAAGAGGGCACCCATTCAACTACCTAAAGTCTTACCTCAGCAACAGAAGCCAATATGTGTACACAAATGCGGCAAACTCTTCCGCACAGCCAATTACAGTTGGTGTCTCACAGGCAAGTGTTCTAGGCCCTCTTCTCTTTCTCATATACATAAATGACCTACCAAATGCATCGCAACTACTCAAACCCACACTATTTGCAGATGACATACGTCTACTCTCACCCGAGCCCAGTCATGCTAGCCAATACTGTAAACACCGAATTACAGAAAATATCAACCTGGATGAGGACCAACAAACTTACTCTAAACATTGACAAAACCTACTACATTCAGTTTGGTAACAGATCTGCAGATGTGTCTCTTAACATAATGATAAAGGAATCACCTATCACAAAACTCACAGAGGAAAAATTCCTAGGAATCCACCTTGAAAATAGACTCAAATTTCAAACACATATACAACAAATTTCCCAAAAATTTCCAAGACCGTAGGCATACCATCGAAGATACGGTACTATGTTCCACAGTCAGCCCTCCTGGCCCTATATCACTCACTTATTTACCCCTATCTCACCTACGGGATTTGTGCATGGGGCTCAGCAACAATAAACCATCTCAGACCACTAATCACCCAACAAAAGGCTGCAGTCAGAATGATAACAAATTCCCACTACAGACAACACACTCCACCAATATTCGAAACTCTAAACCTACTCACCATACAAAACATCCATACTTATTACTGCACCTACTACATACATAGAACACTTAACACTGATATTAACCCTCCCCTCAAACATCTCCTTACCAACCTGTAGTGATACTGGTCCTGTGAGGAGCAGCAGCAGGATAATACTGCACCACCTCTAGGGGCCCTTAACAACAACAACAACAGTTTGGTGTGGTCATGGGCTCCAACACATGGTGTGTGATTCTCTTATACTTTATCCATTTATCTGCGATGCAGATTACATGGTGAGTTTAAATATGTGGCCTGTAGTTATAACTTTTCTCTTGACATATGCAAGACATCACCATCCCTGTAGAAGCCATTATTAGATGTACTAGTCATTATATTTTGTTGTTGCAGAAGTACTATGAAGATTCTATGTTCAATAAAGCCTAGAGATAAGGCCTGTGTTTCTATCACAACAATTTATTGAACATAGAATCCTGGGCTACCTGGTGGTGATCCTGCGCTAGACTACATCACAACATGGAGCGTTTACTGAAACCTGAGAGGCTAGACTGTGACCCCAGCTTATCAACGGCTGCTCAGGAATGGAAGCACTGGTTTAAGACTTTCGAAAACTTCTTGGGAGCCCTTCCTAAAGAAGATCTAGATAAACTAAGTCTGCTCATCAATTTTGTGTCACCTAAGATATATGAGGCTATTTCTGAGTGTAATACCTACGAAGATGCTATCAAAACCCTCAAGTCTCAGTATATTAAACCTACAAATGAAATCTTTGCACGCTATCGCCTTGCAACTCGCCGCCAGCAGATTGATGAGTCCTTAGAGGAATACTTTCAAGCACTGAAAATCTTAGGTAAGGACTGTCACTTCCAAGTAGTGACAGCTGCTCAGTATTGTGAAGAGTCCATCAGGGATGCTTTTATCAGTGGCCTGCAATCACCAATAATAAGGCAGCGTTTATTGGAGAATAAAACTCTCGACTTAGCCGCTGCCTTTGACCAGGCAAGAGCTCTAGATTCAGCCCAGAAGAATTCTGAAGTATACAGTACCGCTCAGCCTTCTCGAGTGGTAAGTGCTGCCATTCCTGACCAAGACTCTTGCAATGAAGTTACTGTGGAACCTGCCTCAGTGACAGCAGCAGCAGGTACGGTGTGTTTCTTTTGTGGTTTTTCAAGACATCCACGTCCAAAGTGTCCTGCTCGTGAAGCAATGTGCCATAAATGCCACAAGAAAGGTCACTTTGCGAAAGTATGTCGTGCTAATGCATCAACAAGAGCTAGTGCCTCCACACATTCCAGTGATCATGCGACTCTAGCAACAGTGACTTCTGCGGCTACTCCAAATTCACTGTCAAAGGCAGTTGTGAAAGTATTCATCAAAGGAACAGAAGTAGATGGTCTTATTGATAGTGGCAGCTCAGAGAGTTTCATCAACCTTGACTTAGTTAAACGGCTCTCCTTGACTCTACATCACTCATCAGGTACCGTTTCCATGGCATCAACATCTCTCTCTATTCAGACCTTAGGGTTTTGTAAGGTAAATCTCAGAGTTAATGGAAAGGATTATCAAGATGTACATTTAGCTATTCTGCCACAACTGTGCTCTGATGTTATCCTTGGTCAGGACTTTCAGAAGCTGCATGGTAGTGTCACCTTAACATATGGAGGTGAACTGCCTCCTCTTGTTGTCTGTGGACTTAGCACTTTAAGGGTAGACCCACCAAAGCTGTTTGCAAATCTTACCGCGGATTGCCATCCTATATCAGCTAAGTCACGCCGCTATTCTTATGAGGATCGGATGTTCATTGAGAAAGAAACTCAGAGGCTGCTGAAGGAGGGTATTATAGAACCGAGTGATTCTCCTTGGCGTGCACAGGTTGTTGTTGTTAAAGATGGTTATAGGAAACGGAGACTGGCTATCGATTACTCTGAGACAATCAACAAATTTACACTTCTTGATGGGTACCCTCTACCTCGAATTGACGATACAGTGAACAAAATTGCTCAGTACTACGTGTTTAGCACAATTGATCTGCAGAGTGCCTATCATCAAGTCCCTATAAGGAATGAAGATAAACCATACACAGCGTTTCAGGCTAGTGATGGCCTGTATCAGTTTACCAGAGTCCCTTTTGGAGTCACCAATGGGGTAGCCTGCTTCCAACGAATTATGGATTCACTCATTCAGGAAGAGCAACTCATGGGAACTTACGCGTATTTAGATAATGTTACCATTTGTGGCAAGACCCAGGAGGAACATGATGCAAACCTTGATAAGTTTTTGGAAGCCGCCAAGAAGAAAAATATCAGTTACAATGAGGAAAAGTGCACTTTTTCAACTAAAAGGCTTAGCATCCTTGGTTATGTAGTGGAAGGAGGTTCAATATTCCCAGACCCTGAACGACTACGACCTCTACGGGAACTTCCAATGCCTCAAGACAAAAAGTCACTCCGAAGAACTCTTGGTCTCTTTGCTTATTACTCACAATGGATCTACAACTATTCAAGTAAAGTCCGCCCATTGAGTGCTACCACATTTCCTGTGACAAAGGAAGCAGAAGCCGCTTTCCATACTCTCAAACAGGACATTGAAAACTCAGTAGTTCAAGCCATTGATGAGTCCCTACCATTCGAAGTGGAAACGGATGCATCTGACATTGCCATTGCTGCAGTCTTATCTCAGGCAGGACGACCAGTAGCCTTCTTTTCGAGAACTTTTCAAGGATCAGAGAAATGTTATGCTGCTGTAGAAAAGGAAGCCCAGGCCATCATAGAAGCAGTTCGCCACTGGAGGCATTATTTAACTGGTAGACATTTCACCATAAGGACTGACCAACGGTCCGTGATGTATATGTTCGACAAGAGGCACAAAAGTAGGATAAAGAATGACAAGATATTACGCTGGAGGATGGAACTATCGTGTTATGACTTTGATATCCTGTACCGACCGGGTCAAGAGAACATCTCACCTGATGCATTCTCTAGGTCCCACTGTGGAGCAGCATGTCATGATTTGCAATCACTCTCATCTCTCCACAAGGCTTTGTGTCACCCAGGAGTTACACGCCTGTACCATTTTGTCAAATCAAAGAACATGCCCTACTCAGTGGAAGATGTGCGACAAGTGATCAGAGCATGCAGAGTATGTGCAGAGTGCAAGCCAAACTTTCATCAGCCAGAGAAGACTCATCTCATAAAATCCACCCAGCCTTTCGAAAGATTGAATATAGATTTCAAAGGACCTCTACCAAGCACAAATCAGAATAGGTATTTCCTTAACATAGTAGATGAATATTCAAGGTTTCCCTTTGTATTCCCCTGTGCAAATATGGCTGCTTCAACTGTTATTAGTTGTCTTTCACAGTTGTTCTCTATTTTTGGTATGCCAGCTTATATCCATTCAGACAGGGGATCCTCGTTCATGAGTAACGAACTTCAGGAGTTTTTGGCTAGCAAAGGTATTGCCTGCAGCAGAACAACAAGCTACAACCCTCAAGGCAATGGTCAAGTGGAGCGGTTCAATGGTACTATATGGAAGGCAGTTACAATGACATTAAAGTCGCGCAATCTACCTGTTCAACACTGGCAAACTGTCCTACCGGATGCTCTTCACTCTATTAGATCACTGCTGTGCACAGCTACTAATGCAACCCCTCATGAAAGACTCCTCAACTATTCACGTCGTTCCTCTACGGGAGCCTCCGTGCCCACTTGGTTATGTCATCCTGGACCCGTTCTCCTGAAGAGTCACCGTAGGATGAACAAGACGGATCCTTTAGTGGAAGAGGTAGAGCTCCTGCAAGCTAATCCACATTACGCCTACATTCGCTACCAAAATGGTGAAGAGACTACAGTATCTACAAGACATTTAGCCCCAGTTGAAATCCCTATTAGTGTGGAATCTCAAGATACACCAATAGATGTGAAAGATGCTTCGTTTTCTCCTGGAAAGCCCCTTGAGACTACCCCTATGGAAATAGAGGATTCTGCTCCAGCAGTTAATCAAACCCCGCTGGAAAATATCGAACCTGGTGAAGAGGCTCAAGGGCTACGAAGGTCGGGACGTGTACGTCGCCCACCTAACAGTTTGGGAGATTACTGTCTCTGATATTTTAGAAGGGGGAGATTGTAGTGATACTGGTCCTGTGAGGAGCAGCAGCAGGATAATACTGCACCACCTCTAGGGGCCCTTAACAACAACAACAACAGTTTGGTGTGGTCATGGGCTCCAACACATGGTGTGTGATTCTCTTATACTTTATCCATTTATCTGCGATGCAGATTACATGGTGAGTTTAAATATGTGGCCTGTAGTTATAACTTTTCTCTTGACATATGCAAGACATCACCATCCCTGTAGAAGCCATTATTAGATGTACTAGTCATTATATTTTGTTGTTGCAGAAGTACTATGAAGATTCTATGTTCAATAAAGCCTAGAGATAAGGCCTGTGTTTCTATCACAACACAACCTCAACAGAACACACGACCATAACACAAGACATAGATCACTCTTTGATGTTCCTCGTGTCCATCTCACACTGTGCAAAAACTCAATGCACATAAAAGCCCTAAAATCTGGAATTCATTACCTGTGAATATAAAAGAAACACTGTCTGTTTATAAATTCAAGTCTCTTCTCAAAAATAACTTACTCACCCACAACTAAATAAATACTGAATAATTGTATCTCATAAATTGTATCTCATATATGTATCTCATTATTGTATTTCATAAATGTCTAGGGTGATTAAGTGGGTTTCTATTTACAAGAGGGACTCCTGTTCCTTTTTCTTTAATCGCCAAGCTTTGGGTAACAAATCTTACTTACTTTACTTACTTACCTACTTACTTAATTTACTTTACTTAAATCGGGAAGTCAGGCTGGATATTACATAAGCCGCTAGTGGCCCTTATAAACCCAACAAACAAACAAAAACAACAGGTCAGAGGCATTACAAAAATTCCAGAATCACGTTTATAGACCAATGTATATGTATATATATACACAATCTAATAAACAAAAGCCAGCCATCCAGTGGCTGGCTGGATGGCGAAACGTCTACGGTGGGGATGCCCGGGTGTTGTGCATGTGTCATTTCATCCTGTCGGTATTATATACAATTCTTGTACTACTACTACCACTACTACTACCACTACTACTACCACTACTACTACCTCTACCTCTTCCTGCCTATATATAGCCGTTCTGCTCCTCCTCTGTTAGTGTGACTTTGTCAATGGTCCAAGTCGGACCGAAACGTCGTCGTAAGCTTCTGTCTTTTATGTGCGGGTTATTTGTGTATCGTTCCAGTCACGGTATTGTGCCTTTTTGTTATTTATTTTGCAAATTGTATATTTGTGAAGGTTTACTTCAGGAGGAACACTGTAGCTTGCGTTACTTTATGTAATTAAATATATAAGAGCCTACTAGGAGGGACTTGATCCAAGGAATTAGAGCCACCCTTTCCTCCTGGATCAATCATGCTTGCTGCCTCTCTCAGATGGGTATAGCACTCCTCCCGTATGTAATAATTGTAATGTTATTTTCCTTCATACCTGACTTAATTAAGTGCTCTTTAATTATTCATAATTTTGCCCTTTTCCGTTTAAGTGATATATATAGCTGTCTCATCTTTATTACGCTGTTTGTCTGGTATGCATCGTAGAAAATAAATGATTATATTGTTGGTCTTGATTTATGCTATTACTGGCCTTATTGTTATTAGATAAATTATTTCTGTCATTTATTGAAGAATGTATTTGATGTATAAATTTATACAATGGGTATTGCAGTTTTTTCACTTTGATTGATGCAGCAATGATTTTGCTTCCTAATCCCTTCAAAATTTCAGGCCACATAGTACTCATGACACAAGTTGTTAGCAGTTATGTACTTACGATTTAGTTTAGTTTCGACTGTATCATTCTATTGGCTGTTTTCGGAATTTCAAGTTTTGTCAATGCTTGCTGACCGAAATGTTCTCTTGTATCAATGTTTATGATAATACGTAAGTCTTGCCTAATTTTTTAGTCACTTGACTTTTTTGGGACTATCTTCGATAACTTACACTATGTATGATAATTTTACTTATGTGTACCTGTGCATAAATAAACTTTGATAGCTTGCAGTCCAATTTTCAGATTTTGTGTTAGAGCAGTATGACATGATGAGCAAATCTATGTGGCATTAATAAGAACCAATGTTTCCCATCTAAGCCTTAGATGATAAACATTGTCTGCCTGTAAATGGTTTTGTACCCAACGTTGACATTTTGCATTGTGTTATTACAAATCCTTTCACCCTACAAGCAGGAATCAAGAATACTCCCAAGTAATTCACTGTGGTTACCTTTGAGACAGGCTCCTCATTACATACTGCAGCAAAACTATTTATTACTCTTAGTTTTCTTTTTTGTTCCAGGCACTGTTGCTCGAGTTTTCTTCGTGCAGAGACACTGGACTTGACACTGAAGGGAAACTGTTTACAGTATTCTGATAGTTTACATTTGGCATTGCTTAAAAATAATAATGGGAAAATAGATGTTCTTATTTTCAAATTTGATAAATGATTTGACATACACATACAGTACTGTATATATATATATGTTCGCTGTTTAGTTACTCAGGCTGTGCAAAATATTTTTAAGCATAATATTATTCAATAATTTTATTTATATAAGCTTAAATGTGCAAGTAATTAAGGCTGTGTCAAAATGGATAGCAGAGAATATAAAAATAAATTAGACACAATCATTTGATTTGATCACAAAACAACATTAATATGCATTGCTGTAGAAGTCATTAATGCTTTTGAAGGTATTAAAAACAGAGTCACAACTTCAGATTGGTGGCAAAGTTACTGTACTTAAAATTACTTATGTAGCAAAGAAAGATTTTTCACAAATGAGAATTAATGTAAACTTTTCTTCATGAGATCACTAGGCTAAGTAAAAACTTTCCAATTAAATGAAAAAATGCAGTGCAGAGATTAGATTTTAGATTTTGCCACCGAAGTGGCTAGTTTATTGTGCACCCCATATCCATCCTGTGGACGGTAGCGCGAAAGCATGTGGATACACAAAAGGCCTAGGAACTAGGCCCCAAAGGGTTAACAGGAATACATATGGATTTATATCTACATATCTATAGTTCACTTATCTGTTACAAGCAAATTTAGGAAATTTGCTTAGTATATCTGGTTTATCTGGAGAGTTTATCTGGAGAGAGTTCCGGGGGTCAACACCCCCACGGCCCGGTCTGTGACCAGGCCTCCTTAGGTCAGTGTCCCAGGATGCGACCCACACCAGTCGACTAACACCCAGGTACCCATTTTACTGATGGGGAACATAGACAACAGGTGGAAAGAAACACGTCCAATGTTTCTACTCTGGCTGGGAATCGAACCCAGGCCCTCACCGTGTGAAGCGAGAGCGTTAACCACCATAATAATAATGACATGTCACATAGGTTATTATACTGTCTGTCTCTGTATTCCTCAATAAGTGCACATAGTGTTCAAGAGAGTGACCATATGCCTGATCACATAATTTACATTTAGTTTGATCATCATCTGTGTGTCTCCCAAACTGCCAGAAGTACTTGTAACCAAGCCTAAGCCTGGCCACTACAACATCAGTCAGTCTGTTCACATTGCAAGTTGCTCCATAAACATATTTATCTACGTTCATGTTATCATAGTGGGTTATAGATCTACTCAGGCTTCTAACTGCATTCCTATAACAATCATCTTCATTATTTACTTCTCTCCTAATATTATTCCTAATGCTAGACACAGTTATACCAAAGTTATATTCTACGTTCTCCTTCTGGATACTCTTCTTGGCTAACATATCAACTTTATCATGAAGGAGTAATCCAATGTGTGATGGGATCCATAGCAATTGTATATTAATTCCTTTGTCCCTAATTTTTGAGTATCTATACCTGGCTTCCCCAATGAGCATGTTGTTGGAGTCATTATATGAGCCAAGAGCCTTCAATGATGACATAGAATCAGTAATGATGATAGAGTCAAGCTCAGTGTCATAGGTTAGCTTTAGCGCCATTAGGATTGCAAACAATTCAGTTTGCAGTGTAGACGCCCAGTTGTTAATTCTTATGCCTAACTCAACAAATTTATTATCGTTCTTAACTAGGGAGGTGGCAACAAGAGCAGATGCAGCCCTGCCAGAAGACTCCTGTTTAGATCCATCAGTGTATATAACTTGTGATAGCTTATTACTACTAGTGCAGAGAAGTACAGTAAGACCCCTGTATCTGTGGGGATACATTCCAAGGACTTGCCATAGATACCGAAACTGCTGATAGTAGCAGACCCTATATGTAAGTCCTGTACATACCTATTATAAATTTTAATTGATAAATTATGCACAATAAGTGGAAAATTATCACTGTTTCACTGATGGGAAGCACTTTATGGCTTCTCTTAGGCTCTGAAGAACTGCTAGCTTCTCTACTTTTGTGCTTTGGTCCATTATTATGCAAAATTAAGAGGTATTTTTGGGCCACAGTAAACCATGGAAAACTGAAACTGCAGATACCAAATCAGTGGATGTGGGGGCTCTATTGTATTTACCATGACAGCTCCTTGATTCTGATTACCTTCCACATCCCCCTCTCCCACAGGCACTGTATAATCCTACTGATGATGATGATGATAATAATAATAATAATAATAATATTAATAATAATTTACCATGACAATGTTTTGCTCTGTGTAGAGCTTTAGCAAGCCAATAATTTAATAAAGCTCTACATGGAGGAAAATATCACAATAAAAGTTTGCTTTACAACTGTCTTTCTTTGTTGCTGTGCATAATATCCCTTTGTATCTAACTTTAATGTTGCAGATAAACAAACCAATTAACCTATTTTTTTTCCCAATATTTAAACTCACACAATACTTGCTATTAGTAATATACTCCCTAGCAGAATTTTCTAGATTTGTTGCATACTCATTATTGTCCCAAAATTTTTAAGTAACTCTTAGTTTAGTTTTTTTCATATTGGAATAACTTTGCCTCCTTTATACCAAGCAATAAGTTTTTTATTCCTGTGAAACATACTTTTTTTCATTAAAAATTACAAATTTACCACAATTATTCATGTATTTTTCTTTCTAAAAAAATTACGTTTTTATCATTTAACCCGTAAATGGTCCAAGCAGATCTACGTTCACATGCGTAGTGCTCCAAAAGTAGATCTACATTTTTTTTACATATTTTCAAATACTAACAAAAAAAAAAGTAGATAAAAGTTTTTTACACGTTTTCAAATGTAAAAAAATAAAGACCTACTTTTTTTACATACAGTAGGGCCCCACTTATACGGCAGGTTAGGTTCCAGGCTGTCGCCGGAAAGCAGACATCGCCAGAAGGCAGAACGCCATTTTTTTCCATTTATAAATGCATATAAATGCCAGACAACAAGTTTACATTAAATTATATTAAGTTAGTAATAGAACTAGGCATTAAAAACACACAAAGTAAAATACATTCACAGTAAATTCATTACTTATCTTAAAGTATTTGTAATCTTAATGTAGGGAGAGAGGTGAGTAGTGCTTATTTGTAGGAAGTCAGGTGCAGGTAGCCCAGGTGTAGGTAGCGCTGGCTCCCCGTCTCATACTTAATATACGATATTTAAAACATCCCAGAGAGGTAAAATACACATACAGTACACTCATTATTTACCTTAAAATATGTGTAGTCTTAATATAGGAAGAGAGGTGAGTAGTATTTATTTGTTGGAAGTCAGTGTAGGTAGCCGGTAGGTGTAGCCCGCCTGGGCTACACCTACTGGCTACCTACACTGTGGCCCAGAGCCATATTATTAACATCGACATGCCTTGTTCACTGAATTTAATCATTTGTAACAACTACCTTTAGATGCCATCATAAACGAAGGTAGAAGTAATGAATAATTCATGCCGAAAATTGTAAACAAAAGCGGAGTGAGGGAGTGGCTGGGCCAAACGCAGATTCATACATGTTTTCTCTGATGGCTGAACAGAGAAAACGTAATGTTGTCCCTCCACCCGCCTACCACCCAGGTCCACAAGTATTATTATCAGAGCACACATAAAATATGCAATAAATGCCAGACAACAAGTTTACACTAACTTATATTAAGTTAGCAATAGAAATAGGCATTAAAAACACAATAAAAGGTAAGATACACACAGAGTACACTTATTACTTACCTTAAAATATTAATATTAATGTGTGAGAGGTTAGTGGCAGGGTGTTTATTGAATAAAATCAGAATGGCACACCATCATCCTCTAACTTGGCACTTAAAGCAAGAGGCTTATGACTTCTCTTTTTATCACAGCTAACCTTAGACGCCATCGTCAATGAGAGCCAACTAGTTAATGAAAGAGTAAACGAGAGAGAGAGAACGAGATACAGAGTTGAGACAATGTAAGAACACAAACTGAACAGGTAGTGGACGATCACTTGGTTAGGCGAAATAAATGCGTATTAATATGTGTCTACTTTTAGTTCATTCACGTCCATTTGTAAGAGTTTGTAAAACATTTACCTCAATATTTTTTTATTATAATAATAATTACCTCACAATACAAATACTCTTACAATGTGTACAAGTTAGTTCAGAATAAACAAACAGCAACACACCATTTTTAGAGTGAATGAAGATAATAATAATAATATTATTATTATTAATAATAATAATAATATTATTATTATTATTATAAAAAGCACTAAACCCTCAAGGGTCGTGAATTGCTATATACAGGTCTCCCTCAACATTCGCGAGGGTTAGGGGATCAAGAGCCTCGCGAATGTTGAAAAACAGTGAATGTTTGGTGCCCCAATATATTGTAGGGAAATATATTACAATACTGCTTCCTTAACTTGTTGAACCATGAATAATCATAAAATACATGAAAATGTCGTAAATTGTACTAAATATATACATGTTATGCTTTAATAATGTATGTTATTTAATAACATGTATGTTAATAACATGTATGTTATTAAATACCAATGCCTCCACCACTGCCTCAACCACTGCGAGTCCCTACTACCCTCCCTCCGATCCCCACAACTGGCAGCCAGCCCTCCCACCACTCAGTGTGGTGAGTGTTTTGTATGTTCGTTATTTGCTATTAAACTACAGAATAAATAATGTAAACCCATTCATGACTGCATATTGGAATGGCTGTTAGGAAAGGTATTAGACGGTGACATCATGTGTTTACTCTTGAACACAGCAAAGAATCAAACATTTCTGCTATTGCTAATAATAACAATAGTAATAATAATAATAATAATAATAATAATAATAATAATAATAATAATAATAATAATAATAATAATAATAATAATAAATACGATATAATTGGAGAAGGAAATTGTACAAAAATACGAGGGAGGGGTTGACACATCGTCAGTGTGACTTTGTTTATGTTGGAGTGAACATTAGTCTCCCTGCTCTTCCAAACATTTCACAGTAATTCAGCGGTTGAGGCAGTGGTATTTAACCCTTTGACTGTTTCCGACGTATAAATACGTCTTACGAGCCAATGTTTCTGACGTATTTATACGCATAAATTCTAGCAGCTTCAAATCAAGCAGGAGAAAGCTGGTAGGCCCACATGTGAGAGAATGGGTCTCCATGGTCAGTGTGCACCATATAAAAAAAATCGGGGAGCCAGTGGTGCATTGTGGGAATGCCATTTCAGTTGTCATTTTTCAGCATGTCTAGTGGTAAGAAATATGTGATTCCCCAGCAAATCTGGGACTCTTCTCTTCCCAAGTGATGCTCTAACACAGATGGAAGTGTCAGTGAAGATCAATTTCATGATTTGGAGGAGTTTGAGACCAAAAGCAATGGAGGAGGAGGAGGGGAGGAAGAGGAGGAGGAGGAGGAGGAGGAGGAGGAGGAGGAGGAGGGAAGGAAGAGGAGGAGGAGGAGGAGGAGGAGGAGGAGGAGGAGGAGGAGGAGGAGAAGAGGAGGAGGAGGAGGAAGAAGAAGATGTAATAATATTGTTCCCTTGAAGCAAGAAAAAAAAAAGTCCACCCCATGACAGTGACAAGATAAGGGGAGATAACATCTGATAAGAGCTGACTTTGATGAGCGTAAAGGAGGGTAATATTACATGACCATCGCCCTCCCTTTGTTTTTGCTGGTACACAAACATTTCTGTCTGTCTATTTGTCTGTCTGTCAAGCTCCCTGTCTGTCCATCTAGCTCTCTGTCTCAGAGAGAGCCACAAGACTGTGTCATCACGTTTACTCACATCTTCAAGCAGAGTATAGCACTTTGTCTGGATTTCTTGGGTTATCCTAGGTAATTTACACTATGTATACTTGTATTTATGTGTACCTGTGAGACAGAGATAGGCAGACAGATAGAAAGAGAGACAGATTGAAAGATATAGAATGAGGGAGAAAGATAATTAGATAGAATGGTGGAGGGGAAGCAGCATCCGACCCCATTATTTTGACAGGCGGTAGGGGTAGTGACTAATGAGACAATATGTCACTTTGACAGCTGCCGACTTCTGACTCAAAACAATTATAAGCCACACACTCGCACACAAGACAAGGAGGAGGAGAAGGAGGAGGAGGAGGAGGAGGAGGAGGAGGAGGAGGAGGAGGATGAGGATGATGAGGATGATGATGATGATGTTTGTTTTTGTAAACAAGTTTTGTAAACAATATATTGATAATTATGTTTGTGTGCTTATTGTGTTGTATACAACAAGTGTATATATATACATTGCACCTTACTTTGGTCTCATAGGCCACATAAGTTATGTGAAAAAATAAAATAGTAAAAAAACAAAAAACCTTCAATTACAAGTAAACTAAAGTTTACCGGGTGAGCGGCAGTCGCCGCTGTTGCCATACGCGGCTCATTTTCTGCAAACTTCACGGCTCTATATCTCGGTAAGTACCGATGGCAAAATTTTTTTTTTTTTGGACTAAAACACTCAGAAAAATAATCTTAACATTTTCATAAGAAAAAATAATTTTTTTTTTTTTTTAATATTTGGCGACATAGAATGACAGTTTCAGAGAGGGGCCTGAAACAGTCAAAGGGTTAATAACATATATGCTATAAATAATAATAGTACATATTATTAATAACATGTATTATTATTAACATGTATGTTATTAAATATCATTGCCTCAATCACTGCCTCTACCACTCCAGTTACACTCAATCTACAAGCACCAAACACAATGAATTATTGTGAAATGTTTGGAAGAGCAGGGAGACTAATGTTCACTCCAGCATAAACAAAGTCACACTGATGATGTGTCAACCACTCCCTCGTATTTTTGTACAATTTCCTTCTTCAATTACAGTGGACCCCCGGTTAACGAACTTTTTTCATTCCAGTAGTATGTTCAGGTGCCAGTACTGACCGAATTTTTTCCCATAAGGAATATTGTGAAGTAGATTAGTCAATTTCAGACCCCCAAACATACACGTACAAACGCACTTACATAAATACACTTACATAATTGGTCGCATTTGGAGGTGATCGTTATGCGGGGGTCCACTGTATATCATATTTATTATTATTATTATTATTATTATTATTTCTTTCTTTCAACACACCGGCCATATCCCACCGAGGCGGGGTGGCCCAAAAGAAAAAACCAAAGTTTCTCCTTTCAAATTTAGTAATATATACAGGAGAAGGGGTTACTAGCCCCTTGCTCCCGGCATTTTAGTCGCCTCTTACAACACGCATGGCCTACGGAGGAAGAATTCTGTTCCACTTCCCTATGGAGATAAGAGGAAATAAAGAAGAACAAGAAACTAGAAAGAAAATAGAAGAAAACCCAGAGGGGTATGTATATATACGCTTGTACATGTATGTGTAGTGTGACCTGAGTGTAAGTAGAAGTAGCAAGACGTACCTGAAATTTTGCATGTTCATGAGACAGAAAAAAGGACACCAGCAATCCTACCATCATGTAAAACAATTACAGGCTTTCGTTTTACACTCACTTGGCAGGACGGTAGTACCTCCCTGGGCGGTTGCTGTCTACCAACCTACTACCTATTATTATTATTATTACTATTGTTATTATTAGCTGTAGCAGAAATGTTTAATTCTTTGCAGTGTTCAATAGTAAACACATGATGTCACCGTCTAATACCTGTCCGAACAGCCATTCCAATATGCAGTCATGAATGGGTTTACATTATTTATACTGTAGTTTAATAGCAAATAATGAACAAACAAAACACTCACCAAACTGAGTGGTGGGAGGGCTGGCTGCCAGTTGCGGGGGTCGGAGGGAGGGTAGTAGGGACTCGCAGGTGGCGGGAAACTTAAATATGATTTGGCGGCTGGGAATTTGGTGGCTGGGAATTTGGCGGTTGGGAATTCGCGAATGTGTGAAGCCCGTGAAAGTTGAAAACGTGAATGCTGAGGGAGACCTGTATAGAGTAAAGGCATATGAAAAGAATATTTTTCTACAGTTATCCCCCAGTTTGACTAGAGAAAACGTAATTCTTCCGACACTACCTACACAGCTGTTTTGTAAACAAGTCTCATATTTACATCAATTTTTATTCTGTGAGTGTATGTATCATGTTTATATGCTATGTAATGGGTTTCATATATTATTTTGAGGAAAATATCATAGATGGATTAATGAAAATGCCTATATTGGTGTAAAATAAGACATTTAGTGTGCCCAAGAGTGATTATTATTACGTAGAATTGGCATCATGGGTAGAGAGAGACTTAGCCATTTTAATGTGTACCTGCACACCAGCACAATGTGTAAGTATATTTAGGTACAGGTACACATAAGTATAATTATCAGAGTACATATAAAATATGCAGTAACTTTAAAACACTTGAAATTTTGGAAAGTTACCTGACATAATAGATGTGGTCACGGAAATGTAAACAAACTGGGTGGGGGGCGCCATATTTGAAAGACCGCTTGCCGTATAGCAAATTTTGGTCATAATTTGACATTGCCGTATTAGCGGAATGCTGTAAGGTGAAACGCCGTAAAGCGGGGCCATACTGTACTTTCAAATGTTGAAAAAATGTATATATACGTCTGGACCGTTTACGGGTTAAGTATTACATTATCATCTGAATTCATATTGACTGCAACCTTACTGTAGATTTCTGGCCAGTGTCTTGGGAGATTGTGAGTGAGTTTGATCTGTGGGCCGGTGTGCAACAGGCAGTGCATGCCCAGTAAGTACCAATGTCTCAAGGCAGTCTGGAAGCTAATGTCCATGTCTGCATAGTTATACTAGGGGATACATACCCTCTTGGATATAGGAATTTCTGAGGTGCAGGCAGGACACTAATAACGATTGAATATTGCAGGAATTAAGGCTCCCGGTTGCACGTGGTTTCTGAGGGAAAGTCCAAAGGGGCTAAGGCTAAGCTTAGGGAAGTTGAAGATCAGGATATATGCTGCAACACCAAGTAAGTTAGTCCTTTATACGTGCATGCAGGCGAGTTTTCTTGCAACATCAATCATTTGTGAAAATCTGTCCTATAAGCCACTTGTGAGGCTGAGGTACCCACCTCAGAGCTCGGTGTCAACAGAGTTTGCCAGGGTAGGTGACTCACTTGGAGGCAGTCCACACAAATTTTCACAAAAGTGGTCCTTCGAAAACCGTGATGTGGAAAAGCTAGGTTAAGCTATCATAGCTAGGCCACAGTTAGGAACCAGTTTTGCAGAGTTAGGTTAAGTTAGCACACCTAGGCCCAGAGTTACACAGAGGCTAGGCCAAGCTGACTATACACAGAAGTTGTTATTTGCAGTAATTTACAGGCAGGCCAGGTAGGCTAGAGAAGCTTGTGAATTTAATTATTTACAGTGATTACAAGTAATCCAGAGTAGGAGACTTGTGTGTTAATTACTTACAGTGGATTTGCAAGGTAGCCACAGTTAGGCTAGTCTTGTACAATATTTACAACAGTTATAGTAGCTAGGACAGATTTAACCTAGTTATTATTTACAGAGATTTCTAAAGCTAGGTTAAATTAAGCTAGCACACTAGTTAGGTTAGGATTTACCTTATCCAACCATCCACGCTAGACAGAGTAAACTGGGCAGTTAGGCCAAGCTATTTACATACATTATTCATTTACTGTTTCACAAGTTGATTTGTTGAATTTATTTGTGTTAACCAAGTGATTTTAATTTGTATACTGCACTTTTTATTGTGTGATTTTCTTTGATTCATTTTAATGTGGGATTTGTGAATTGTACTTGAGACTAGGTTAAGTCCTATAATTATTTGCTGGCATTGTACAGGAAAATGCTAGGTTAAGCTTTCACACCGATACACATTTTGATTGGGATTTGAGAGCTAACAGTGTACATTTTTTATTCAGAGTAGAGTCAATATAATAAAGGGAATTGTTAAGCTTGTTGAGAAGTCTTGAGACTCGTTCATTCTCACCTAATACCGTTCGTGCTGTGGGGTGGGCTAATTGAAGTACAAATTAGTACCGTGATCTTAACTAAACCGCAACTATGGTAGGTGAAGATGTAGTACCAGCTGTCCCAGCGCTAAGTCAATTAAAGCGGTCTATGGGAGCCTATAAGGGATGCCTGAGCAAAACATGTGAGGAGTGCCGTATAGTCAGGCAAGATCAAGACGTAGACTGGGAGGAACTAGAGAGTTGCCTGAAACCTTTGGAGCAAAGACTGGAGGCCTTTGAGAGATCATTTATCCTTTATGAGACAGAGGCCTATACTACAGGTGAGTCTGAATATACAGTCGAAGTAGCACGGACGGACTATGACGAATGAAGGGCAGAGTGTAAAGCAGAGATGAGACTCTGCAGGCAGTTAATAAAGACTTTGAAGGCCGGTACAGCAGGGGGAGCAAATGTTTCAAGGAACACGAACAACAGCACGCCTGTTAATGTGTTGTCCAGATTGCCCCAGTTGAATTTACCAACGTTCGACGGAACCTTAACAGAGTACATTGCTTTCTGGGATCAGTTTAAAGCCCAGATAGATGACAGAGACGATTTGTCAGATGCCGTCAAATTACAATATTTACGTTCACAGCTCAAGGGTAAAGCCTTGGACTTGGTCCGGCATTACCAAACCACCGACACCAATTACCAACATGCCAAAGACCAATTAAAGGACACGTTTGGCAACACTGAGGAAATAAAGGTAGCTATACTTTATCGGTTGTTGGATCTAGAGGCTTGTCGCCATGACCGTCAGAGCCTAGGAAGTTCCGAATCGAAGTTATGAGTTTGACGAATAGTCTTAAAGATTTACATGATTGGGGTAAGTCGGAATGGTTCATCAGTCAGGTGATTCAGAGGAAACTGGCTGGCACTACAGTGCACGAGTTGCACTTAAAATATCGGACGAACTGGTTCACAATACAACAGATCATTGAGGGGTTGGGAGATCTCGTGTCTCACCTGAGCATAGGTCGGGGGGAGAAATTGCCGACCAAGGTGGAATCGATCAACCCCTCCAGATACTCGAGAGATAAAGCTAAACCACCTCCTACTAGGGTTGGCTCATATTATGCTCAGGACAAGTCCTCCACCCCCAGAGTCAAGGGAGAAGTCACTCAAGCGGCCAGTATGAGACGGTGCGTGTTTTGTGAAGAAGAACATGCTAGTTCAGGGTGTTCAAGCTTCACCACCTATAACCAAAGGGTTCAACGACTAAGGGAGTTGAGACTTTGTTTCAAGTGTTGTGGAGAACATTTTGCCAGGGACTGTAACGCCCAACTCAGGGAGTGTCGGGGCTGCTGGAAGGATAAGCACCACAGTGCACTGTGTCCTAATGACGCCAGATTAGCACAAGTTAAGGAGAGCAAACCGCGAGAAAGGGCGGAGAGCAAGAACAAGTCTGAAGTAGTGATGAGTGTGGCGAGTACGGCACCGAGAATTTGTTCTGGTGAGCAGTTTCAAGGTTCGGTGGCCTTGCCCACCATAATGGCGGTGGTTGTGAATGGGAAGAAGTCTGAAACGACCCGTTTGTTCTTCGACAGTGGGGCACAGAGATCCTTCATAGCGGAGAGTCTAGCAACTAGGTTGAAGCTGGAGACAGTTGGTAAAGTTGACATGAAGGTGAAAGGGTTTGGTGGGGAAGTCCCACGCTGGTCTTATCCAGTGGTCAATGTGACGGTCAGGCTAGCCGGGCATCGACGGGAAATTTCAGCCTTGATAGTGAAGAGGCTGCCTAATATCATTACCACTAAGGGACTGGCTGCAGCAGTCAAACGTTTGAGGGAGTTGGGTGTGAAGCTAGTGGAACCAGACATTGCTACCGACAACGTTAGTAATGTAGGAATCTTGGTAGGAGGGGATTACATAGACGAGTTCGTGTCTACGAGAAGGGTTATCAAGGAGGATGTTGGCCTGTACAGGACTCCAGCAAGGTACATCGTAGGAGGCAGAGTACCAGCTCACTTCCCTGCGACCCCGGGAAAGGAGGGCTCTGGTATTACAGCGACTGAGGCTGTACTGGTGATGTGGATTGGTGTGCACGAAGGTCTGTCAGAGACGCAAGTTGGCATATCCGACAGTGAGCCAGTCCATAAACTATGGGACCTGGATGTAGTAGGGATTAAAGGTGATCAGCCGCCCTCCAAACACGAAGAGATGTATCGAGATTACTTGAACCATGTGCAGTTCAGGGACGGACAGTACTGGGTGCGACTCCCATGGAAACCGGGACACCCAACGCTGCCCATTAATTTCAAGAAGGCACGGGGTCAGTTGAATTCATTGGTGAACAGCCTGACCAAGAAGGGTCTGGTGGGGAAATATGATGATATTATTAAGGAACAGCTGGCCCTTGGGTTCATTGAGAAAGTGCCCAGTGCCAGCCCTGGGGAAAACACCCATTATCTTCCACACATGGCAGTCACCAAGGAGTCAGTAACCACTCCCATCAGAGTAGTCTTCAACTGCAGCTCACAGGCGAGTCCCTGAGAGCTATCGTTGAATGATTGTCTGCTCACAGGGCCCTCCCTGACGCAGAAATTAGCAGATGTGTTGTTTAGATTCAGGACAGAACAGTACGCCTATGCGGCAGACATTAGCAAAGCCTTCCTACGTATTGGGTTGCAGCCATAAGACAGGGACTACACAAGGTTCTTGTGGTTGGCTAACAGGGAGGTGCCCAAGCAAGGGTATGATACCTACAGATTCAGGGCAGTGTTGTTTGGTGCCACTAGTTCACCATTCTTATTACAGGCCACCATAGACTACCACCTTGTGAACTGTAACAGCCCACTTAAAGAATTACTGAAGACCCTATTTTATGTAGACAACATGCAAGGTACCACCTCAGATGAAAGGCTGTTGATGGACATTTATCGAGAGTCTAATCAGGAGATGCTCTCGGCTAACATGCCACTAAGAGAATGGGTGACAAACAATCCAACGTTGCGGGGCACGGTGGAACGTGACTATGCTGGCTACTCAGTACCTGAGGTAACATCGGTGTTGGGATTGGAGTGGGAAATCAAGGAAGACAGACTTAGGCTAAAGAGAAAACCTGATGGGAAAGGGAAGCTGACCAGGAGGTCTTTGCTGAGCAAAGTGCAGACTGCCTTCAATCCTTTGGGTTTGTTGACACCCATCACCATTCGAGGGAGGATGCTAGTGCAACAGACCTGGGAGCTGAACCTAGGTTGGGACGACCCACTGCCAGAAAGAGTCTGCCAGGAGTGGGATCTGGTTAGCAAAGATCTAGCAAAATTGCATGAGTTCACATTCCCCAGGTCCATCGGGTGCACCGGGCGGGATTATGACTTGCACGTCTTCTGTGATGCCTCCTCCCGGGCCTATGGGGCAGTAGCGTATTTGGTGGCCGGGGACCAAGTCAATCTGGTCACCAGTTGTGCGCGGGTGACACCCCTGAAAGATTGCTCGATCCCAAAGCTAGAGCTCACGGCGATGTTGCTGGGAGCAAGACTGGGGAAGTACGTAGAGGAGGTGTTGAGTAATCTGAGGGTGACACACACCTATGTATGGACAGACTCGGAGGTGGCCTTACAGTGGGTCCAGAATGACAGGTCTAAGCTCCCCTATGTCAGGAATCGGGTAAAGGAGATACGGGAACTACAGTCAACGTCAACAATTCTCTACATGCCTACAGATCAAAACCCAGCCGACCTGATAAGCCGAGGGGTGACACACAAAAAGCTGAGTAAAAGTGAGATTTAGTTCAAAGGCCCAGACTGGTTACCGGGAAGGGATTGCTGGCCGGAGCAGAAATTCGGGGAGACAACCAGCAGCATAGTACACTTTGCGGGGGAACCCGACACTGAACTATTTGACCCCAGGCGCTACTCCTCTTGGAGGAAACTTATAGGAGTCACGGAAATGGTATTTTGATTTGTGAGGAAGCTGCATGACAAGGTATGCCAAGGTCGACAATTATCTCTCGTGGGTCCCAGAGAATATTGGATAAGGCAGTACCAAAGGTAGAGGTTTCCAGGAGTGCTGGAAGTACTGGCGCCCAGGGCATACTGGCCTCTTGGCCTGGTAGTGTTGACCCACCCAGACAAGGCTGGGCGGATGAGAATGGTGAAGGTGAGAATGAATAGTGTCGAGACTATAAGACCCATCAACAGGCTTTTACCTCTTGAGGTCCACATGGTGGGACTGGGACATGAGAAATTAGACCAGAGGCTGACCGAGCTGAGCGGCCGGACGACCCGTCGAATGGCGCTCAAGTCCAGGGCCCACTGGGAAGGCCTGCGGGAGGCAGACTTGATCTAGACTTAGCGCCTACCTTCGCCAGCGGGAGGATGTGGAAATTTATTTGGTCCCTAAAGTTCCACAGGACAGATCCGGCATGGCCGTGATGGAACGGCTGAGCTGGATGGCCCTTATACCCCACCCAAACATAAAAGCATTCTCTCGAGTTGGCAGGGATTGTTGGTAAGCTTATTTAATTTATAGATTTACTCTTCAGGGAAGGAGTAGGTAGTTTTACTGGTAGTACACTAATATTAGGTTTACTAAGGCAACTGTAGATAATAATAATGTAGACCTAAGACCTTAACATAGGTAGTAATAGGCCGATAATGTAGGCAAACACTAGGTTAAGTTAGCTAGGGAGAACTGGCAGCCCTAGCTTGAAGGATGAGGTGCGGGTCTGGAAGACATGAGCTCTCCCTTCTTAAGACAGACACCAACTGGACAAGACATGCCGTGATCAGCAGACGGCGCCCCCCACGTGTCTTCACATTTGAGACCTGGGGAAATCTGGTAGAGGCACCTCGATGTACCGTAGATGACCTCCTCCGTCAGGCCCATACAGTAAGACAAAACCTCCACTTTATCTCGTAGATTTCTGGCCAGTGGCTGGGGAGATTGTGAGTGAGTTTGATCTGTGGGCCGGTGTGCAACAGGCAGTGCATGCCCAGTAAGTACCAGTGTCTCAAGGCAGTCTGGAAGCTAGTGTCCGTGGCTGCATAGTTATACTAGGGGATACATACCCTCTTGGATATGGGAATTTCTGAGGTGCAGGCAGGACACTAATAACGATTGAATATTGCAGGAATTAAGGCTCCCGGTTGCACGTGGTTTCTGAGGGAAAGTCCAAAGGGGCTAAGGCTAAGCTTAGGGAAGTTGAAGATCAGGATATATGCTGCAACACCAAGTAAGTTAGTCCTTTATACGTGCCTGCGGGCGAGTTTTCTTGCAACATCAATCATTTGTGAAAATCTGTCCTATAAAGTCACTTGTGAGGCTGAGGTACCCACCTCAGAGCTCGGTGTCAACAGAGTTTGCCAGGGTAGGTGACTCACTTGGAGGCAGTCCACACAAATTTTCACAATTACCGTTGTAACTAGTTCAGCTATCATAACTTTGGAGTCCAGTCCCTGGACCCATTATGTGCTTTTGTAATCTTTTGACTACCGCCCACGGGATGGATATGGGGTGCATAATAAACATATTAAACTAAACTAACTCAGCAGTGGTGAGGTAGATGGTGGTGGGGACACACGGCTCAGGATCGTCGCCTTTATATCCAACAACATCAGGTCAAAGTGACTCCTGGCCAGCTTTCATCTGGTGTGGACGTCCGTCTCTCTCTCTCTCGCCTAAATATCAATGGCAAATTTCCTCCGCTTTCTCTGGGACACATCTCCTCACCTATTTTGCCCGCCGGGCACATTGCATGAGGGGGTACCTATCATCGGCTAACTTTTAGCCGCTATGAGAATAATTCTTTAACGGTTTTGGTGGAAAGCCGGTTACTAAACTCAGGTGAGGTGTTGGCGTTGCAATTATCAGGGTCTTGGCAAGGGGGTTCATCTGATCTAATGAGGAATTTTTAATTCCTGTTTATTTATTTATTTTATTTATTTTATGTCTTTGCAAACAGTACATTGAGATTTTATATTTACGATGGTGGGTTGCAATGCAAAGACAGCATATATTATGCCTAGGCATTATGGGCCAACTTAACATTATTGGCTTACTGACTACTTAACACTAAGGATTTTATCATAGTTGTACAGTAGGACAGTAATTATTTCATAGTTGAACAGTAGATTATTAATTATAAGTGAATTAAATTTGAATAAGAAAAAGGATATATTCTTATAGTCTAAAATGCTTTTTGTGGAAAACAATAGTTCAATTATATTCCTGTCAACAATGGTTAAAAGGTTGAAAGTGATTGTTGAAGTTATAATGTGGGAGTACATAGGTGAGTAAGCAACAAACTAAAAAACAAGACAGGAGATTTAAATACCTTACCACCCATTATATACAAAAAAGTGTCACAGGTGCTATCACCAATCATTGCAACACTCTTTAACAAATCCATTGAATCCTCTACCTTTCCTACAGTTCTCAAATAGCAAGGGTCATCCCGATCCATAAAGGAGGAGCCCACACAGGCTTGAATAACTATAGGCCAATATCCAACTTACACCCTCTCTCTAAAATCTTTGAACAATTAATCCATAAGCGTATCTATTCCTACCTCATCTCCCACAACATACTCAACCCCTGTCAATTTGAGTTCAGGCCTAATAAAAATACTAATGATGCTATTATCCACATGCTAGAACATATTTATACAGCAATATAGAAAAAAGAAGTCCCACTGGGGATCTTCATTGACTTACGTAAAGCTTTCGATACGGTTGACCACGACTTGCTCCACATAAAATTGTCGCACTGTGGTATAAGAGGGCACTCCTTCAACTACCTTAAGTCTTACCTCAGCAACAGAAGCCAATATGTGTACACAAATGGGGCAAACTCTTCCGCACAGCCAATTACAGTTGGTGTCTCACAGGGAAGTGTTCTAGGCCCTCTTCTCTTTCTCATATACATAAATGACCTACCAAATGCATCGCAACTACTCAAACCCACACTATTTGCAGATGACATACGTCTACTCTCACCCGAGCCCAGTCATGCTAGCCAATACTGTAAATACCGAATTACAGAAAATATCAACCTGGATGAGGACCAACAAACTTACTCTAAACATTGACAAAACCTACTTCATTCAGTTTGGTAACAGATCTGCAGATGTGCCTCTTAACATAATGATAAAGGGATCACCTATCACAAAACTCACAGAGGAAAAAATCCTAGGAATCCACCTTGAAAATAGACTCAAATTTCAAACACATATACAACAAATTTCCCAAAAATTTCCAAGACCGTAGGCATACCATCGAAGATACGGTACTATGTTCCACAGTCAGCCCTCCTGGCCCTATATCACTCATTTATTTACCCCTATCTCACCTACGGGATTTGTGCATGGGGCTCAGCAACAATAAACCATCTCAGACCACTAATCACCCAACAAAAGGCTGCAGTCAGAATGATAACAAATTCCCACTACAGACAGCACACTCCACCAATATTCGAAACTCTAAACCTACTCACCATACAAAACATCCATACTTATTACTGCACCTACTACATACATAGAACACTTAACACTGATATTAACCCTCCCCTCAAACATCTCCTTACCAACCTCAACAGAACACACGACCATAACACAAGACACAGATCACTCTTTGATGTTCCTCGTGTCCATCTCACACTGTGCAAAAACTCAATGCACATAAAAGCCCTAAAATCTGGAATTCATTACCTGTGAATATAAAAGAAACACTGTCTGTTTATAAATTCAAGTCTCTTCTCAAAAATAACTTACTCACCCACAACTAAATAAATACTGAATAATTGTATCTCATAAATTGTATCTCATATATGTATCTCATTATTGTATTTCTTAAATGTCTAGGATGATTAAGTGGGTTTCTATTTACAAGAAGGACTCCTGTTCCTTTTTCTTTAATCGCCAAGCTTTGGGTAACAAATCTTACTTACTTTACTTACTTACCTACTTACTTAATTTACTTTACTTAAATCGGGAAGTCAGGCTGGATATTACATAAGCCGCTAGTGGCCCTTATAAACCCAACAAACAAACAAAAACAACAGGTCAGAGGCATTACAAAAATTCCAGAATCACGTTTATAGACCAATGTATATGTATATATATACACAATCTAATAAACAAAAGTCAATCAAAAAGAATATTATATAAAATTTTTAGTGCAAATTGTATATTTGTGAAGGTTTACTTCAGGAGGAACACTGTAGCTTGCGTTACTTTATGTAATTAAATATATAAGAGCCTACTAGGAGGGCCTTGATCCAAGGAATTAGAGCCACCCTTTCCTCTTGGATCAATCATGCTTGCTGCCTCTCTCAGATGGGTATAGCACTCCTCCCGTATGTAATAATTGTAATGTTATTTTCCTTCTTACCTGACTTAATTAAGTGCTCTTTAATTCATAATTTTGCCCTTTTCCGTTTAAGTGATATATATAGCTGTCTCATCTTTATTACGCTGTTTGTCTGGTATGCATCGCAGAAAATAAATGATTATATTGTTGGTCTTGATTTATGCTATTACTGGCCTTATTGTTATTAGATAAATTATTTCTGTCATTTATTGAAGAATGTATTTGATGTATAAATTTATACAATGGGTATTGCAGTTTTTTCACTTTGATTGATGCAGCAATGATTTTGCTTCCTAATCCCTTCAAAATTTCAGGCCACATAGTACTCATGACACAAGTTGTTAGCAGTTATGTACTTACGATTTAGCTTAGTTTCGACTGTATCATTCTATCGGCTGTTTTTGGAATTTCAAGTTTTTTCAATGCTTGCTGACCGAAATGTTCTCTTGTATCAATGTTTATGATAATACGTAAGTCTTGCCTAATTTTTTAGTCACTTGACTTTTTTGGGACTATCTTCGATAACTTACACTATGTATGATAATTTTACTTATGTGTACCTGTGCATAAATAAACTTTGATAGCTTGCAGTCCAATTTTCAGATTTTGTGTTAGAGCAGTATGACATGATGAGCAAATCTATGTGGCATTAATAAGAACCAATGTTTGCCATCTAAGCCTTAGATGATAAACATTGTCTGCCTGTAAATGGTTTTGTACCCAACGTTGACATTTTGCATTGTGTTATTACAAATCCTTTCACCCTACAAGCAGGAATCAAGAATACTCCCAAGTAATTCACTGTGGTTACCTTTGAGACAGGCTCCTCATTACATACTGCAGCAAAACTATTTATTACTCTTAGTTTTCTTTTTTGTTCCAGGCACTGTTGCTCGAGTTTTCTTCGTGCAGAGACACTGGACTTGACACTGAAGGGAAACTGTTTACAGTATTCTGATAGTTTACATTTGGCATTGCTTAAAAATAATAATGGGAAAATAGATGTTCTTATTTTCAAATTTGATAAATGATTTGACATACACATACAGTACTGTATACTATATATATATGTTCGCTGTTTAGTTACTCAGGCTGTGCAAAATATTTTTAAGCATAATATTATTCAATAATTTTATTTATATAAGCTTAAATGTGCAAGTAATTAAGGCTGTGTCAAAATGGATAGCAGAGAATATAAAAATAAATTAGACACAATCATTTGATTTGATCACAAAACAACATTAATATGCATTGCTGTAGAAGTCATTAATGCTTTTGAAGGTATTAAAAACAGAGTCACAACTTCAGATTGGTGGCAAAGTTACTGTACTTAAAATTACTTATGTAGCAAAGAAAGATTTTTCACAAATGAGAATTAATGTAAACTTTTCTTCATGAGATCACTAGGCTAAGTAAAAACTTTCCAATTAAATTAAAAAATGCAGTGCAGAGATTAGATTTTAGATTTTGCCACCGAAGTGGCTAGTTTATTGTGCACCCCATATCCATCCTGTGGACGGTAGCGCGAGAGCATGTGGATACACAAAAGGCCTAGGAACTAGGCCCCAAAGGGTTAACAGGAATACATATGGATTTATATCTACATATAAGTTTTGGAGTGAGATTAACAAGTTAAGAAAGCCTAGAGAACAAATGGATTTGTCAGTTAAAAATAGGAGAGGAGAGTTATTAAATGGAGAGTTAGAGGTATTGGGAAGATGGAGGGAATATTTTGAGGAATTGTTAAATGTTGATGAAGATAGGGAAGCTGTGATTTCGTGTATAGGGCAAGGAGGAATAACATCTTGTAGGAGTGAGGAAGAGCCAGTTGTGAGTGTGGGGGAAGTTCGTGAGGCAGTAGGTAAAATGAAAGGGGGTAAGGCAGCCGGGATTGATGGGATAAAGATAGAAATGTTAAAAGCAGGTGGGGATATAGTTTTGGAGTGGTTGGTGCAATTATTTAATAAATGTATGGAAGAGGGTAAGGTACCTAGGGATTGGCAGAGAACATGCATAGTTCCTTTGTATAAAGGCAAAGGGGATAAAAGAGAGTGCAAAAATTATAGGGGGATAAGTCTGTTGAGTGTACCTGGTAAGGTGTATGGTAGAGTTATAATTGAAAGAATTAAGAGTAAGACGGAGAATAGGATAGCAGATGAACAAGGAGGCTTTAGGAAAGGTAGGGGGTGTGTGGACCAGGTGTTTACAGTGAAACATATAAGTGAACAGTATTTAGATAAGGCTAAAGAGGTCTTTGTGGCATTTATGGATTTGGAAAAGGCATATGACAGGGTGGATAGGGGGGCAATGTGGCAGATGTTGCAAGTGTATGGTGTAGGAGGTAGGTTACTGAAAGCAGTGAAGAGTTTTTACGAGGATAGTGAGGCTCAAGTTAGAGTATGTAGGAAAGAGGGAAATTTTTTCCCAGTAAAGGTAGGCCTTAGACAAGGATGTGTGATGTCACCGTGGTTGTTTAATATATTTATAGATGGGGTTGTAAGAGAAGTAAATGCGAGGGTCTTGGCAAGAGGCGTGGAGTTAAAAGATAAAGAATCACACACAAAATGGGAGTTGTCACAGCTGCTCTTTGCTGATGACACTGTGCTCTTGGGAGATTCTGAAGAGAAGTTGCAGAGATTGGTGGATGAATTTGGTAGGGTGTGTAAAAGAAGAAAATTAAAGGTGAATACAGGAAAGAGTAAGGTTATGAGGATAACAAAAAGATTAGGTGATGAAAGATTGAATATCAGATTGGAGGGAGAGAGTATGGAGGAGGTGAACGTATTCAGATATTTGGGAGTGGACGTGTCAGCGGATGGGTCTATGAAAGATGAGGTGAATCATAGAATTGATGAGGGAAAAAGAGTGAGTGGTGCACTTAGGAGTCTGTGGAGACAAAGAACTTTGTCCTTGGAGGCAAAGAGGGGAATGTATGAGAGTATAGTTTTACCAACGCTCTTATATGGGTGTGAAGCGTGGGTGATGAATGTTGCAGCGAGGAGAAGGCTGGAGGCAGTGGAGATGTCATGTCTGAGGGCAATGTGTGGTGTGAATATAATGCAGAGAATTCGTAGTTTGGAAGTTAGGAGGAGGTGCGGGATTACCAAAACTGTTGTCCAGAGGGCTGAGGAAGGGTTGTTGAGGTGGTTCGGACATGTAGAGAGAATGGAGCGAAACAGAATGACTTCAAGAGTGTATCAGTCTGTAGTGGAAGGAAGGCGGGGTAGGGGTCGGCCTAGGAAGGGTTGGAGGGAGGGGGTAAAGGAGGTTTTGTGTGCGAGGGGCTTGGACTTCCAGCGGGCATGCGTGAGCGTGTTTGATAGGAGTGAATGGAGACAAATGGTTTTTAATACTTGACGTGCTGTTGGAGTGTGAGCAAAGTAACATTTATGAAGGGATTCAGGGAAACCGGCAGGCCGGACTTGAGTCCTGGAGATGGGAAGTACAGTGCCTGCACTCTGAAGGAGGGGTGTTAATGTTGCAGTTTAAAAACTGTAGCGTAAAGCACCCTTCTGGCAAGACAGTGATGGAGTGAATGATGGTGAAAGTTTTTCTTTTTCGGGCCACCCTGCCTTGGTGGGAATCGGCCAGTGTGATAATAAAAATATCTATAGTTCACTTATCTGTTACAAGCAAATTTAGGAAATATGCTTAGTATATCTGGTTTATCTGGAGAGTTTATCTGGAGAGAGTTCCGGGGGTCAACACCCCCGTGGCCCGGTCTGTGACCAGGCCTCCTTAGGTCAGTGTCCCAGGATGCGACCCACACCAGTCGACTAACACCCAGGTACCCATTTTACTGATAGGGAACATAGACAACAGGTGGAAAGAAACACGTCCAATGTTTCTACTCTGGCTGGGAATCGAACCCAGGCCCTCACCGTGTGAAGCGAGAGCGTTAACCACCATAATAATAATGACATGTCACATAGGTTATTATACTGTCTGTCTCTGTATTCCTCAATAAGTGGACAATTAAGCACATAGTGTTCAAGAGAGTGACCATATGCCTGATCACATAATTTACATTTAGTTTGATCATCATCTGTGTGTCTCCCAAACTGCCAGAAGTACTTGTAACCAAGCCTAAGCCTGGCCACTACAACATCAGTCAGTCTGTTCACATTGCAAGTTGCTCCATAAACATACTTATCTACGTTCATGTTATCATAGTGGGTTATAGATCTACTCAGGTTTCTAACTGCATTCCTATAACAATCATCTTCATTATTTACTTCTCTCCTAATATTATTCCTAATGCTAGACACAGTTATACCAAAGTTATATTCTACGTTCTCCTTCTGGATACTCTTCTTGGCTAACATATCAACTTTATCATGAAGGAGTAATCCAATGTGTGATGGGATCCATAGCAATTGTATATTAATTCCTTTGTCCCTAATTTTTGAGTATCTATACCTGGCTTCCCCAATGAGCATGTTGTTGGAGTCATTATATGAGCCAAGAGCCTTCAATGATGACATAGAATCAGTAATGATGATAGAGTCAAGCTCAGTGTCATAGGTTAGCTTTAGCACCATTAGGATTGCAAACAATTCAGTTTGCAGTGTAGACGCCCAGTTGTTAATTCTTATGCCTAACTCAACAAATTTATTATCGTTCTTAACTAGGGAGGTGGCAACAAGAGCAGATGCAGCCCTGCCAGAAGACTCCTGTTTAGATCCATCAGTGTATATAACTTGTGATAACTTATTACTACTAGTGCAGAGAAGTACAGTAAGACCCCTGTATCTGTGGGGATACATTCCAAGGACTTGCCATAGATACCGAAACTGCTGATAGTAGCAGACCCTATATGTAAGTCCTGTACATACCTATTATAAATTTTAATTGATAAATTATGCACAATAAGTGGAAAATTATCACTGTTTCACTGATGGGAAGCACTTTATGGCTTCTCTTAGGCTCTGAAGAACTGCTAGCTTCTCTACTTTTGTGCTTTGGTCCATTATTATGCAAAATTAAGAGGTATTTTTGGGCCACAGTAAACCATGGAAAACTGAAACTGCAGATACCAAATCAGTGGATGTGGGGGCTCTATTGTATTTACCATGACAGCTCCTTGATTCTGATTACCTTCCACATCCCCCTCTCCCACAGGCACTGTATAATCCTACTGATGATGATGGTGATAATAATAATAATATTAATAATAATTTACCATGACAATGTTTTGCTCTGTGTAGAGCTTTAGCAAGCCAATAATTTAATAAAGCTCTACATGGAGGAAAATATCACAATAAAAGTTTGCTTTACAACTGTCTTTTCTTTGTTGCTGTGCATAATATCCCTTTGTATCTAACTTTAATGCTGCAGGTAAACAAACCAATTAACCTATTTTTTTTCCCAATATTTAAACTCACACAATACTTGCTATTAGTAATATACTCCCTAGCAGAATTTCCTAGATTTGTTGCATACTCATTATTGTACAGTAGGGCCACACTTATATGGCGGGTTAGCTTCCAGGCTATCGCCGGAAAGCAGACATCGCCGGAAAGCAGAATGCCATTTTTACCATTTATAAATGCATATAAATGCCAGACAACAAGTTTACACTAAATTATATTACATTAGTAATAGAACTAGGCATTAAAAACACACAAAGTAAAATACAGTCACAGTAAATTCATTACTTATCTTAATGTATTTGTAATCTTAATTTAGGGAGAGAGGTGAGTAGTACTTATTTGTAGGAAGTCAGGTGCAGGTAGCTCAGGTGTAGGTAGCACTGGCTCCCCGTCTCATACTTAATATACGATATTTAAAACATCCCAGAGAGGTAAATTATACTTACAGTACCCTCATTATTTACCTTAAAATATGTGTAGTCTTAATATAGGAAGAGAGGTGAGTAGTATTTATTTGTAGAAAGTCAGTGTAGGTAGCCGGTAGTTGTAGCCGGCAGGTGTAGTCCACCTGGGCTACACCTACCGGCTACCTACACTGTGTCCCAGAGCCATATTATTAACATCGACATGCCTTGTTCACTGAATTTAATTATTTCTAACAACTACCTTTAGATGCCATCATAAACGAAGGTAGAAGTAATGAATAATTCATGCCGAAAATTGTAAAGAAAAGCGGAGTGAGGGAGTGGCTGCGCCAAACGCAGATTCATACACGTTTTCTCTGATGGCTGAACAGAGAAAACGTAATGTTTTCCCTCCACCCAGCTACCACACAGCTCCACAAGTATTATTATCAGAGCACACATAAAATGTGCAATAAATGCCAAACATCAAGTTTACACTAACTTATATTAAGTTAGCAATAGAAATAGGCATTAAAAACACAATAAAAGGTAAGTTACACACAGAGTACACTTATTACTTACCTTAAAATATTAATATTAATGTGTGAGAGGTGAGTGGCAGGGTGTTTATTGAATAAAATCAGAATGGCACACCATCATCCTCTAACTTGGTACTTAAAGCAAGAGGCTTACGACTTCTCTTTTTATTACAGCTAACCTTAGACGCCATCGTCATTGAGAGCCAACTAGTTAGCGAAAGAGTAAATGAGAGAGAGAACGAGATACAGAGTTGAGACAATGTAAGAACACAAACTGAACAGGTAGTGGACGATCACTTGGTCAGGCGAAATAATTATTATTATCACACCGGCCGATTCCCACCAAGGCAGGGTGGCCCGAAAAAGAAAAACTTTCACCATCATTCACTCCATCACTGTCTTGCCAGAAAGGTGCTTTACAGTACAGTTTTTAAACTGCAACATTAACACCCCTTCTTCAGAGTGCAGGCACTGTACTTCCCATCTCCAGGACTCAAGTCCGGCCTGCCGGTTTCCCTGAACCCCTTCATAAATGTTACTTTGCTCACACTCCAACAGCACGTCAAGTATTAAAAACCATTTGTCTCCATTCACTCCTACCAAACACACTCACGCATGCCTGCTGGAAGTCCAAGCCCCTCGCACACAAAACCTCCTTTACCCCCTCCCTCCAACCTTTCCTAGGCCGACCCCTACCCCGCCTTCCTTCCACTACAGACTGATACACTCTTGAAGTTATTCTGTTTCGCTCCATTCTCTCCACATGTCCGAACCACCTCAACAACCCTTCCTCAGCCCTCTGGACAACAGTTTTGGTAATCCCGCACCTCCTCCTAACTTCCAAACTATGAATTCTCTGCATTACATTCACACCACACATTGCTCTCAGACATGACATCTCCACTGCCTCCAGCCTTCTCCTCGCTGCAACATTCATCACCCATGCTTCACACCCATATAAGAGCGTTGGTAAAACTATACTCTCATACATTCCCCTCTTTGCCTCCAACGACAAAGTTCTTTGTCTCCACAGACTCCTAAGTGCACCACTCACCCTTTTCCCCTCATCAATTCTATGATTCACCTCATCTTTCATAGACCCATCCGCTGAGACGTCCACTCCCAAATATCTGAATACATTCACCTCCTCCATACTCTCTCCCTCCAATATGATATCCAATCTTTCATCACCTAATCTTTTTGTTATCCTCATAACCTTACTCTTTCCTGTATTCACTTTCAATTTTCTTCTTTTGCACACCCTACCAAATTCATCCACCAATCTTTGCAACTTCTCTTCAGAATCTCCCAAGAGCACAGTGTCATCAGCAAAGAGCAACTGTGACAACTCCCACTTTATGTGTGATTCTTTATCTTTTAACTCCATGCCTCTTGCCAAGACCCTCGCATTTACTTCTCTTACAACCCCATCTATAAATATATTAAACAACCACGGTGACATCACACATCCTTGTCTAAGGCCTACTTTTACTGGGAAATAATTTCCCTCTTTCCTACATACTCTAACTTGAGCCTCACTATCCTCGTAAAAACTCTTCACTGCTTTCAGTAACCTACCTCCTACACCATACACCTGCAACATCTGCCACACTGCCCCCCTATCCACCATCATACACCTTTTCCAAATCCATAAATGCCACAAAGACCTCTTTAGCCTTATCTAAATACTGTTCACTTATATGTTTCACTGTAAACACCTGGTCCACACACCCCCTACCTTTCCTAAAGCCTCCTTGTTCATCTGCTATCCTATTCTTCGTCTTACTCTTAATTCTTTCAATAATAACTCTACCATACACTTTGCCAGGTATACTCAACAGACTTATCCCCCTATAATTTTTGCACTCTCTTTTATCCCCTTTGCCTTTATACAAAGGAACTATGCATGCTCTCTGCCAATCCCTAGGTACCTTACCCTCTTCCATACATTTATTAAATAATTGCACCAACCACTCCAAAACTATATCCCCACCTGCTTTTAACATTTCTATCTTTATCCCATCAATCCCGGCTGCTTTACCCCCTTTCATTTTACCTACTGCCTCACGAACTTCCCCCACACTCACAACTGGCTCTTCCTCACTCCTACAAGATGTTGTCCCTCCTTGCCCTATACACGAAATCACAGCTTCCCTATCTTCATCAACATTTAACAATTCCTCAAAATATTCCCTCCATCTTCCCAATACCTCTAACTCTCCATTTAATAACTCTCCTCTCCTATTTTTAACTGACAAATCCATTTGTTCTCTAGGCATTCTTAACTTGTTAATCTCACTCTAAAACTTTTTCTTATTTTCAACAAAATTTGTTGATAACATCTCACCCACTCCCTCATTTGCTCTCTTTTTACATTGCTTCACCACTCTCTTAACCTCTCTCTTTTTCTCCATATACTCTTCCCTCCTTGCATCACTTCTACTTTGTAAAAACTTCTCATATGCTAACTTTTTCTCCCTTACTACTCTCTTCACATCATCATTCCACCAATCGCTCCTCTTCCCTCCCGCACTCACTTTCCTGTAACCACAAACTTCTGCTGAACACTCTAACACTACATTTTTAAACCTACCCCATACCTCTTCGACCCCATTGCCTATGCTCTCATTAGCCCATCTATCCTCCAATAGCTGTTTATATCTTACCCTAACTGCCTCCTCTTTTAGTTTATAAACCTTCACCTCTCTCTTCCCTGATGCTTCTATTCTCCTTGTATCCCATCTACCTTTTACTCTCAGTGTAGCTACAACTAGAAAGTGATCTGATATATCTATGGCCCCTCTATAAACATGTACATCCTGAAGTCTACTCAAGAGTCTTTTACTGCTACCCCTTCCTTTGCTCTAACTCTCTCAGATACTCCAGATTTAATCCCATTTATTTCCCCCCACTGAAACTCTCCTACCCCCTTCAGCTTTGTTTCGCTTAGGGCCAGGACATCCAACTTCTTTTCATTCATAACATCAGCAATCATCTGTTTCTTGTCATCCGCACTACATCCACGCACATTTAAGCAACCCAGTTTTATAAAGTTTTTCTTCTTCTCTTTTTTAGTAATTGTATACAGGAGAAGGGGTTACTAGCCCATTGCTCCCGGCATTTTAGTCGCCTCATACGACACGCATGGCTTACGGAGGAAAGATTCTTTTCCACTTCCCCATGGACAATAGAAGAAATAAAAAAGAACAAGAGCTATTTAGAAAAAGGAGAAAAACCTAGATGTATGTATATATATATATGCATGTGCGTGTCTGTGAAGTGTGACCAAAGTGTAAGTAGGAGTAGCAAGATATCCCTGTTATCTTAGCGTGTTTATGAGACAGAAAAAGAAACCAGCAATCCTACCATCATGCAAAACAGTTACAGGTTTTTGTTTCACAGTCATCTGGCAGGACGGTAGTACTTCCCTGGGTGGTTGCTGTCTACCAACCTACTACCTATAAGGCGAAATAAATGCGTATTAATATGTGTCTACTTTTAGTTCATTCACGTCCATTTGTAAGAGTTTGTAAAACATTTACCTCAATATTTTTTTATTATAATAATAATTACCTCACAATACAAATACTCTTACAAGTTGTACAAGTTAGTTCAGAATAAACAAACAGCAACACACCATTTTTAGAGTGAATGAAGATAATAATAATATTATTATTATTATTAATAATAATAATAATATTATTATTATTATTATAAAAAGCACTAATCCCTCAAGGGTCGTGAATTGCTATATACAGGTCTCCCTCAACATTCGCGAGGGTTAGGGGATCAAGAGCCTCGCGAATGTTGAAAAACAGTGAATGTTTGGTGCCCCAATATATTGTAGGGAAATATATTACAATACTGCTTCCTTAACTTGTTGAACCATGAATAATCATAAAATACATGAAAATGTCGTAAATTGTACTAAATATATACATGTTATGCTTTAATAACATATGTTATTTAATAACATGTATGTTAATAACATGTATGTTATTAAATACCACTGCCTCCACCACTGCCTCAACCACTGCGAGTCCCTACTACCCTCCCTCCGATCCCCACAACTGGCAGCCAGCCCTCCCACCACTCAGTGTGGTGAGTGTTTTGTATGTTCGTTATTTGCTATTAAACTACAGAATAAATAATGTAAACTCATTCATGACTGCATATTGGAATGGCTGTTAGGAAAGGTATTAGACGGTGACATCATGTGTTTACTCTTGAACACAGCAAAGAATCGAACATTTCTGCTATTGCTAATAATAACAATAGTAATAATAATAATAATAATAATAATAATAATAATAATAATAATAATAATAATAATAACAATAATAATAATAAATACGATATAATTGGAGAAGGAAATTGTACAAAAATACGAGGGAGGGGTTGACACATCGTCAGTGTGACTTTGTTTATGCTGGAGTGAACATTAGTCTCCCTGCTCTTCCAAACATTTCACAGTAATTCAGCGGTTGAGGCAGTGGTATTTAATAACATATATGCTATAAATAATAATAGTACATATTATTAATAACATGTATTATTATTAACATGTATGTTATTAAATATCATTGCCTCAATCACTGCCTCTACCACTCCAGTCACACTCAATCTACAAGCACCAAACACAATGAATTATTGTGAAATGTTTGGAAGAGCAGGGAGACTAATGTTCACTCCAGCATAAACAAAGTCACACTGATGATGTGTCAACCACTCCCTCATATTTTTGTACAATTTCCTTCTTCAATTATATCATATTTATTATTATTATTATTATTATTATTATTATTATTATTATTACTATTGTTATTATTAGCTGTAGCAGAAATGTTTAATTCTTTGCAGTGTTCAATAGTAAACACATGATGTCACCGTCTAATACCTGTCTGAATAGCCATTCCAATATGCAGTCATGAATGGGTTTACATTATTTATACTGTAGTTTAATAGCAAATAATGAACAAACAAAACACTCACTAAACTGAGTGGTGGGAGGGCTGGCTGCCAGTTGCGGGGGTCGGAGGGAGGGTAGTAGGGACTCGCAGGTGGCGGGAAACTTAAATATGATTTGGCAGCTGGGAATTTGGTGGCTGGGAATTTGGCGGTTGGGAATTCGCGAATGTGTGAAGCCCGTGAAAGTTGAAAAAGTGAATGTTGAGGGAGACCTGTATAGAGTAAAGGCATATGAAAAGAATATTTTTCTACAGTTATCCCCCAGTTTGACTAGAGAAAACGTAATTCTTCCGACACTACCTACACAGCTGCTTTGTAAACAAGTCTCATATTTACATCAATTTTTATTCTGTGAGTGTATGTATCATGTTTATATGCTATGTAATGGGTTTCGTATATAATTTTGAGGAAAATATCATAGATGGATTAATGAAAATGCCTATATTGGTGTAAAATAAGACATTTAGTGTGCCCAAGAGTGATTATTATTACGTAGAATGGCATCATGGGTAGAGAGAGACTTAGCCATTTTAATGTGTACCTGCACACCAGCACAGTGTGTAAGTATATTTAGGTACAGGTACACATAAGTATAATTATCAGAGTACATATAAAATATGCAGTAACTTTAAAACACTTGAAATTTTGGAAAGTTACCTGACATAATAGATGTGGTCACGGAAATGTAAACAAACTGGGTGGGGGGGCGCCATATTTGAAAGACCGCTTGCCGTATAGCAAATTTTGGTCATAATTTGACATCGCCGTATTAGCGGAATGCTGTAAGGTGAAACGCCGTAAAGCGGGGCCATACTGTACTTTCAAATGTTGAAAAAACGTATATATACGTCTGGACCGTTTACGGGTTAAGTATTACATTATCATCTGAATTCATATTGACTACAACCTTACTGTTCCATTGTAATTATTCTTAAAGCTATACAGGCATAGTATTAATAGCATTAAGTATTACTATATTAATTCTTCCTGGGCATAAAAAATCCTATCTCTTTACTGAATGCGTACGTACAAATGTTGATTTGGCAGTAATCCTGCTATCTGATATTTGCATTAGCCTTGTACTGCAAACCAAGATGTGTTAATGACTGATCCTATTTTTTTTATGTGTTTATTGAAGGCTATTACATCTCATCCTGAATATTAGGGATTCCAGTCTAATTGAAAGATTAATTTTTATGTAACTTTGTCAGTTGAATATATATACCTATTTTCAGGTTTAAAATGGGAAGTGGAAAAGCTCTTCGGACCCTGACCCATCTACAATGTGTCCGAATCCTGTATAAGACTATTCTTAAGATTCATCGTGGCCTACCCATGGAACTCAGAGAGCTAGGTATAGAATAACTTGAGAGATCTCCTAATTTTTGGATTAATGTATGCAGTATATGGAAGGTAAAAAGGCTGTTGTAATGTGTAGGTAATTTGACATCCAAATTTTTAATGTTGATCATTCTAAAGCTGTTCATATTTTCTAGTTTTTAGTATCAAACTGATAATTTTCCAGCTGTAGAAAAGTGTATTACTCTATTGAGCCTTGTGATGGCCATCACTTGTAAATCATATACAGCCTCTACTCACTTAACGACAGAGTTCCATTCCTAAGACTACGTCTGTAAACGAATTCATTGCTAAGTGAGGGGCATACTATAATGGTAGTGGGTTTGTGTCTACTATTTTTTATATTATTTTACTGTCACCTTTGCACCATTTATATCATTTCTGGTATATTTTTAAATGTTTAAACAGAAGTGTACAGTGAACCCTCGGTTTTCGGGTTTAATCCGTTCTGGAGAGACCGGTGAAAACTGAAATCAGCGAAAACTGAAACCATTTTCCTTAAAGAAATAATGTAAATCCAATTAATCCATTCCAGACACCCAGAAGTATTAACAAAAAAATTTTTTTTTACCTTAAACAATGAGCATTCAACATGACACTTACCTTTATTGAAGACTGTTGTTGGTGGATGGAGACAGGGAGGAGGGGAGAGGGAAGAGAGGTTATTCTTTGGAAGGGAAATCCCCCTCCATAAGGACTCTAGGCACCAAGTCCTTATCTGGGGCCACATCCCTTCTTTGTTTTTAATGCCAGTAGGACCAGCTTGAGAGTCACTGGACCCCTGTCACACAAAATATCTGTCCAGATAGGTCTGTTTCTGGCATCTCTTTAAAATATTTCTAAAATGGGACATGTCATTGTCATTGCAAAAGTTGCTGGCATGGATTGCAGCAGCTTTCTTAGGGTGATGTTCCTCTACAAATGAATGCACCCTACTCCACATTGCACAAATCTCCTTAATCTCTGAAGAAGGCACCTTCCATCTCTCTTCCTCCTCCTCTGAAGCAATTTCTTGAGCTGTGATATGTTGCTGTTGCAGATGAAGCTCTTGCAGCTCATCAGTGGTTAGTTCTTGATTGTGGCCCTCCACCAACTCTTCTACATCTTGGCCACTCACATCAAACCCCATGGAGTTCCCCAATGCACAATTGATTACACAACAGGTGTAGGGCCGACAGGGTCAGCCTCAAACCCTTCAAAATCCTTTGTTGAGGACACAATCTGGCCAAAATTTTCTCCAAGCAGAGTTCATTGTCCTGGAAATCACTCCCTGCCTTATCTATAAGGCTTATGCAAGGAAAGATATTGAAGTGATCCCTCCAGAACTCTCTTAGGGTCAATTTAGAGTCCGAGGTTATGTCAAAGCACCTTTGAAACATTGCTTTGGTGAACAGTTTTTTGAAGTCTGCAATGATCTGCTGGTCCATGGGCTGGATGAGTAAATTTACTGTTCAAAACTGAATTCCAAGTCTGGAGGGTGAGCAGGAGCATTGTCCATTAACAGGAGGCACTAGAGTGGCAATTTATTATCCAGGAGGTATTTCTTTACACTTGGGCCAAACACTTCATTGAACCATTCCAGGAAAACTTCCCTCGTGACCCTTGCCCTACTGTTAGCCTTCCACATCACACACAATTTACTCCTGACAACACTGTTTTTCCTGAACACTCTGGGATTTTCAGTGTGATACACCAGTAAAGGCTTCACTTTGAAATCTCCTCTAGCATTACCATACAACAAGAGAGTTAGCCTGTCATTCATAGGCTTGTGTCCTTGGAGTGCCTTTTCCTCCTATGTAATGTAGGTCCTCCTTGGCATTTTCCTCCAAAACAGGCCTGTTTTGTCACAATTGAACACTTGTTGGGCTTGGAATTTTTCAGCCTGTACATAGTCTTTGAATTGCCATACAAATTTTTTCAGCTGCATGTTTGTCTGAACTGGCACCCTCACCATGCCTTACAGCACTGTGTATGCCACTTCGCTTCTTGAATTTTTCGAACCAGCCTTTGCTGGCCTTAAATTCACCAACATCAGCACTCGTTCCAGGCAATTTTTTTATGAGATCGCCATGCAACTGCTTTGTCTTTTCACAAATTATCAACTGCACAACACTATCTTCCACAAACTGTTTCTCTTTGATCCACACCAACAACAATTTCTCCACATCTTCAATTGTTTGGGGTCTCTGTTTTGTTATCGCATTCTCCACTTTTGCAACATCAGCAACGTAGAGCTGATTTTCTCTATTCTGTTTATTTCAATATACAGTACAGTGGACCCTCCCTTTTCGTCGATCTCCGTTATCACCGATTTTTGTTTTCCCTGAGTTTTTTCGTCACATTGCTTCCATTTTCATTGATTTCCACTGTTTTCGTTGATGGTATGGAACCTGTCCAGTGTCCCGCGTGCACATAAATCCACCTCCCACATGCATTCTGAGGCAGTGTCGCGTTGTTTCTCGGTGAGTGAACATATCCTGCAAGGTCACATGAAACATTTCGCAATAATCCATTGTTTTTGGCACTTGTTTATTATGTGTGACTGCTAAATAAGCCACCATGGCCCCAAAGAAAGCTCCTAGTGTCAGTTCTTTGTTTGGTAAAGAAAGTGAGGAACATAGTAGAAATGAAAAAAGAAATTGTTCAAAAATTTGATAGTGGCATACGTATTGCCGACCTCAGTAGGATGTACAGGAAGGCACCATCAACCATCAGTTCCATTGTAGCGAACAGAAAAGAAATCATGGAAGCTGATGTTGTGAAAGGGGTGAATGCGATAACCAAACAGATCCCAACCAATTGAAATGTGGAGAAATTGTTGTTGGTGTGGGTCAAAGAGAAACAGTTAGCAGGAGATAGTGTTGTGCAGTTAATAATTTGTGAAAAGGCAAGGCAGTTGCATGATGATTTCATAAAGAAACTGCCTGGAACGAGTGCTGATGTTGGTGAATTTAAGATCAGCAAAGGCTGGTTCAAAAAATTCAAGAAGCAAAGTGGCATACGCAGTGTTGTAAGGCATGGTGAGGGTGCCAGTTCAGACAAACATGCGGCTGAAAAATTCGTGCCGGAATTCAAGGACTATGTAGAGGCTGAAAAATTCCAAGTCCAACAAGTGTTCAGCTGTGATGAAACAGGCCTATTTTGGAAGAAAATGCCAAAGAGCACCTACATCACACAGGAGGAAAAGGAACTCCAAGGACACAAGCCTATGAAAGATAGGCTAACTCTTGTTGTGTGGTAATGCTGGTGAGGATTTCAAAGTGAAGCCTTTACTGGTGTATCACTGAAAATCCCAGTGTTCAAGAAAAACTGTTGTCAAGAGTAAATTGTGTGTGATGTGGAAGGCTAACAGTAGAGCAAGGATCACGAGGGAAATTTTCCTGGAATGGTTCAATGAAGTGTTTGGTCAAAGTGTGAAGAAATACCTCCTGGATAATAAATTGCCACTCCAGTGCCTCCTGTTAATGGACAATGTGCCTGCTCATCCTCCAGACTTGGAAAACCAATTGTCTAAGGAATTCAGTTTTGTAACAGTGAAGTTCTTGCCTCCTAACACCACTCCTTTCATCCAGCTTTTTGAACCAGCAGATCATTGCAAACTTAAAAAACTGTACACCAAAGCAATGTTTCAAAGGTGCTTTGACATAACCTCAGACTCTGAATTGACCCTAAAAGAGTTCTGGAGGGATCACTTCAGTATCTTCAATTGCATAAGCCTTATAGATAAGGCTTGGTAGGGAGTGACTTCCAGGATGATGAACTCTGCTTGGAGAAAACTGGCCAGATTGTGTCCTCAACAAAGGATTGTGAAGGGTTTGAGGCTGACCCTGACAACCCTATACTAGTTGTGCAATCGATTGTGGTGTTGGGGAATTTCATAGGGTTGGATGTGAGTGGCCAGGATGTGGAAGAGTTGGTGGAGGACCACAATGAGCTGCAAGAGCTTCATCTGCAACAGCAACAGACCACAGCTCAGGAAATTGCTTCAGAGGAGGAGGAAGAGAGATGGAAGGTGCCTTCTTCAGAGATTAAGGAGATTTGTGCAATGTGGAGTAGGGTGCACTCATTTTTGGAGGAACATCACCCTGAGAAAGCTGTTGCAATCCTTGCAGGCAACTTTTACAATGACAATGCCATGTCCCATTTTAGGGAAATTTTAAAGAGACAGTAGAAACAGACCTATCTGGACAGATATTCTGTGTGACAGGGGTCCAGTGACTCTCAAGCTGGTCCTAGTGACCTTAAAAAACAAAGAAGGGAAGTGACCCCAGATAAAGGCTTAGTACCTAGAGTCCTTATGGAGGGGGATTCCCCTTCCAAAGAATAACCTCTCTTCCCTCTCCCCTCCTCCCTGTCTCCATCCACCAACAACAGTCTTCAATAAACATAAGAACATAAGAAAGGAGGAACACTGCAGGAGGCCTGTTGGCCCATACTAGGCATGTCCTTTACAATTCATCCCACTAACAAAACATTTGCCCAACCCAATTTTCAATGCTACCCAAGAAATAAGCTCTGATGTGCAAGTCCCACTCAAATCCAACCCCTCCCACTCATGTACTTATCCAACCTAAACTTGAAGCTACCCAAAGTCTTAGCCTCAATAACCCAACTAGGTAGACTGTTCCACTCATCAACTACCCTATTTCCAAACCAATACTTTCCCATGTCCTTTCTAAATCTAAACTTATCCAATTTAAATCCATTACTGCGGGTTCTCTCTTGGAGAGATATCCTCAAGACCTTATTAATATCTCCTTTATTAACACCTATCTTCCACTTATACACCTCGATCAGGTCTCCCCTCATTCTTCGTCTAACAAGTGAATGTAACTTAAGAGTCTTCAATCTTTCTTCATAAGGAAGATTTCTAATGTATTAATTTAGTCATCCTACGCTGAATGTTTTCTAACGAATTTATGTCCATTTTGTAATATGGAGACCAGAACTGAGCTGCATAATCTAGGTGAGGCCTTACTAATGATGTATAAAGCTGCAGTATGACCTCTGGACTTCTGTTGCTTACACTTCTTGATATAAATCCCAGTAATCTATTTGCCTTATTATGTACGCTTAGGCATTGCTGTCTTGGTTTAAGGTTGCTGCTTACCATAAGCCCCAAGTCCTTTTTGCAATCTGTATGGCTAAGTTCTACATTATTTAACTTATAAGTGCTAGGGTTATGGACACTCGCGAGCTTCAGAACCTTGCATTTATCTACATTGAACTGCATCTGCCACTTTTCTGACCAAGAATAGGTAAGTGTCATGTTGAATGTTCATTCTTTTGTGCATGTAAATCTGTCTTTAAGGTAAAAAAATATTTTTTGTTAATACTTCTTGGTGTCTGGAATGGATTAATTGGATTTACATTATTTCTTGTGGGGAAAACCGTTTCAGTTTTTGCTGATTTCCGTTTTTGCTGGTGTCTCTGGAACTGATTAAGCACGAAAACCAAAGGTCCACTGTATAGACATTTTGCTTAATCCATCTATGATATTTTTTTCAAACTTATATAATAAACACACTGCATAACATATAAACATGATAAATATACCCACAGTAGAATAAATTAACATAAATATGAGATTTTTTCTAGTCGGCTTGTGGAGTGAACTATAACCATGTGTTCGGCTGGTTTGTTTACAAAACTCGCATCTGTCCTCTCTCATGTACTCATTCTCTCATTCTCTCTCTCTCATTCTCTCTCTCTCTCATTCTCTCTCTCTCTCATTCTCTCTCTCTCTCATTCTCTCTCTCTCTCATTCTCTCTCTCTCTCATTCTCTCTCTCTCTCATTCTCTCTCTCTCTCATTCTCTCTCTCTCTCATTCTCTCTCTCATTCTCTCTCTCTCATTCTCTCTCTCTCTCTCTCATTCTCTCTCTCTCTCTCTCTCTCATTCTCTCTCTCTCTCTCTCATTCTCTCTCTCTCTCTCTCTCATTCTCTCTCTCTCTCTCTCTCTCTCTCTCTCTCTCTCTCTCTCTCTCTCTCATTCTCTCTCTCTCTCATTCTCTCTCTCTCTCTCTCTCATTCTCTCTCTCTCTCATTCTCTCTCTCATTCTCTCTCTCTCTCATTCTCTCTCTCTCTCTCATTCTCTCTCTCTCACTCTCTCTCTCTCATCTCTCTCTCTCTCTCTCATTCTCTCTCTCTCATTCTCTCTCTCTCATTCTCTCTCTCTCATTCTCTCTCTCTCTCTCATTCTCTCTCTCTCTCTCATTCTCTCTCTCTCTCTCTCTCTCTCTCTCTCTCTCTCTCTCTCTCTCTCTCTCTCTCTCTCTCTCTCTCTTTTTATTCATTTAATCTCATTTACTCACCTCTCACCTTACATTAAGACTACAAATATTTTAAGGTAAGTAATGAGTGTACTGTATATGCATTTTATCACTCTAGGGCGCTTTATATGCCTAGTATATAATGTGTGGGTGAGGTTGCCAGATGGGGTTACGATACCTACCTACCCTACTATTCACCTTGCACCCTACATTCAGACCATTAAAACCACAAATATTTTAAGGTAAGTACTGAGTATACACTATATGCATTTTATCGCTCTAGGGCTCTTTAAATGTTGAAGTTTATTACGTGTGGGTTGGGTGGCTTGGCTGGCTACCATACCTATCACACTTAACTTCTTACAATAAACACTACTCATTCTCACCTACATTAAGACTACAAATATTTTAAGGTAAGTAATGAGTGTACTATATGTGTATTTTACTTTTTATTGTTTTTAATGCCTAGTTCTATTGCTAATTTTATAAAAGTTACTGTTAACTTGTCTGGCATTTATACGCATTTATAAATGGAAAAAAATGGCATTCCCTTTTAGGCGATTTTTGCTTTAAGGCAGTAGCCTGGAACCTAACCTGCTGTATAAGTGGGGTCCTACTGTATTATGTTACTGTATTAAAAACGAACAAAGTAATTTTAAGAGTACAGTTGGACCCCTGTATCTGCGGAATATGTATCAAGGATCTGCTGCAGATACTGAAACTGCTGATAGTAACGAACCCTATATATAAATCTTACACATACTTATTATAAAGTTTAATACACACAATGTGTGTATTAAACTTTATAATAGGTATGTACAAGACTAATATGTAGGGACATGGGAAGCATGTCATTGCTTCTCTTAGGCTTTGAAGAACTTCTGCCATCACTACATTTGCACTTTGAGGCCATTATTAAGCAAAATTAAGGATTATTTATGGGCCATGGTAAACTGCAAATACCAGACCTGCAGCTATAGGGGCCCTACTGTATAAAGCACTGATGACATGAAGCAGACCCATAAGTTTGACTGTATCTTCTCTCCAGGTGACCAGTACACCCGGGATGAGTTTCGACGACACAAGGAAGCTACTCCAGAGCAAGCTCAGATATTCATGGAGGAATGGACAAAGTACGCAGTCACTGTAGTTAAGCAGCTTAGAATTAGTAGCTCTCATTCAGCTAAGGTGTTTGGTACACCTTTAAAGGGTAAAGACTTAGACCAATTTAGTGATGAGCAGATTTATCAATTATTTGAGCTGCACGAGGCTGCAACTAAGAAAGAAACTAATGCAACAAGTTCTGAGAATGATAAATGACTGCACTGTTCTATAATTTAAAAAAGTTTAAAGCTAATTTTTATCTGATAGCTTCTACGTATAAAAATTATACTATTATGGGACAACTACTGATGAATGTCTGAATGGAGACTGTCATATAAAATAATCTATTTCGAGGAAAGCTTTGAATGTTTATATACTCATCATATTTATTAATGTTGACACATATATATAATATATATAATTAACTTATTTGTATCTGAATTTGTGTAAAATCTTATATATATAAAACTTTATCATATATTGAAAATTTGCTTCACATTTCTTTAACATTTCCACAGTTATAAAGGTATGCATCACAGTACAGTATATGTACATTAATATGAAAGATACGATATATTGTCATTTAACTACCTCAAGTATTTGTAAATAATAATTCTAGCATAGCTAAACATCCATTTCTATCAGTTTACCGTCCTTTTATCACCACTGTGAGTCTTGATCACACTAAGTATACACAATGGTTTATAAACTGCTTTTGTACTTTTTGCCTTAAGTGTATCATACTAAAAATTTATTTTATGTCTGTTTTTTTTTCTCCTATGAATCTGTGCATTCCCAGTAAATGAGATTAAACCTAAGCTATATAGGAATGCATTAAGCATAACTTAATGCTGCTTTTAAACACTTCTACACATGGCGTACAACAATTCAATTAACATCATCATTTAATGCAGCTCTTCAATATTTCTACAATATTCATGGGTTATGACAGATTTAAACTGGATGGCAAGAGTTGCCAACAAATATACTAAAAAGACACTGTATGCAAAATGAGGAAGGCAAGGAAAATGAAGAGTGAATCATTTTACCCACAGGGAGTGGGAAGCACAACATAACTTGGGCCTTCCAAATCAGCAACATCTAAGTAATTGTTATTTCCATAATCCATCTGCAAATTAACAAGAGCAAAAACTTAAAATCATCATAACACTGAAGCAGACTAATACAGTAGGGCCCTGCTTCACGGCGTTTCGCCTTACGGTGTTCCTCTAATACGGACATTTTAAATTATGACCTAAACTTGCTAAATGGCTACCCCCACCTGACGCTCTAATATGGTCACCACACGCCACCCGGTGTGTTTACATCTGTGAGCTCCATGTCTCTCCATTATGTTTGGAAGCTTTCCAAAATTTCAAGTGTTTTAAAGTTATTGCGTATTTTATATGTATACTCCGATAATTATATTTATGTATACCTGTACCTAAATAAATTTACACCCTGTGTTGGCATGCAGATACACATTAAAATCACAAAGCATGTCCCTCTAGTCTTGATGTAAGTAATGAGTGTATTGTATGTGTATTTTATCGCTCTGGGCTGCTTTAAATATTGTATATTACGTTTGGGATCGGGAGCCAGGTCTACCTACACCCGACTTCCTACAAATAAATACCACTCACTTCTCACCCTACATTAAGACTAAAAATGTTTTAAGGTAAATAATGAATGTACTGTGTATGTTTACTTTTTTATTGTTTTTAATGCCTATTTCTACTGTTACCTTAATATATGTTAGTGTAAACTAGTTTTCTGGCATTTGTATGCATTTATAAGTGGAAAAATGGAGTTCTGTTTTCCGGTGATGTCCGCTTTCTGGTAGTAGCCTGGAACCTAACCTACCATATAAGTGGGGCCCCACTGTATGTGCATCCTCTCATGTGGGTGTGAAAAACTCTACATAGGTTAAATATCATGTAATCTGCATACTAGTCTTTGAGCATATAAATGCAAAAAAAAACTGCTGGATAAGTCGACTTGACAGTGGTGGTTACAGAGAATGGTAAGCCCCTGGTGTTATAGGGAGACTTGCGACACTGTTTAACATGATGGTATCCATTATCTATAACAACTCACATAAAATGGTTAATGTCTATTAGGTTATTCACCAAAAGAGCTACACCAGCCTATGTGGCACCAGACCAAGATCCTCATAGCTTTGGAGAAACATTTCCATAGAATACTTAGCTGTCTCAAGTACATACATTAAGAGGCTTTGATAACACCATTGAAGAAATGATAAAATTCTCTACTAATTTTGTCTGGATGTCACTCTGTTGTATTATATTAGTCCCTGCAAGGGGGTGCCTTGAAACTGGTGGAAGTAGAGCTATCTGATCATTCTTTGTATCAAACCTTTTTATCTCCCATTCCACAAGCACTGGTTGACCACCACAGTATTGTGATTCCTCGAGTAAAGTAATAAACAAATGCCAAATCACTTGGTGTCTTTGACCATTTTCCAGATAAGGCTGGATTACTCGGTATTATTAGATGATATTCATCTTGTATCCGACAGTGAAGCGTGACTTCCTTGATCAAGAGAAGAGCGAGCAATCTCTTCAAGAGAGTTGAGTTGATGTTTGTGAAGGGCTCTTGATCCAAGAAATTGAGGCTATCCTATTACTTTAATCAGACTGAATTTTTATCCCTTTCCCAGCACTGTTTGATCCTTGTGGGTTTAGTGCTTGCTCTTTTGTATAATAATAATAATAATAATAATAATAATGATACAATAAGAGTAAACTGTGCAATGTAAAGCATATTAATAACATTAAATCTGTCATCTTTGGTGGCCTAAACCAGTGTCTTTTATGGCCCAAACCATGTACAGTGGACCCTTGAGTTTCGAACTTAATCCATTCCAGGAGCTAGTTCTAAAGTCGAAATGTTTGAAAGTTGAACCAATATTTCCCATAAGAAATAATGGAAATACAATTAATCTGTTCCAGAAACCCAAAAATATTCACAAAAAAAAAAATACATTTTATAGAGATTACATTATAGTTTTACATACACACAACAAGCATACATAGTACAGTTAGTAATAAATTTAAATAAACATAAAAAATAAAATTTTTACTTACTTTTATTGAAGATTGGTGATGGCATCTGAAAGATAGGGAGGAGGAGAGAGAGAGTTGGGGTTAGTGTTCAGAAGGGGAATCCCCCTCCATAAGGTTTTCAGGTATCAAAGCCCTCTCTGGGGTTACTTCCCTTCTCTGTCTTTTAATGCCACTAGGACCAGCTTGAGAGTCACTGGACCTCTGTCTCACAAAGTAACTGTCCACAGTCCTCTGTATCTGGCACCTCTTTAACATTTTCTTGAAGTGGGACATGGTTCTGTCACTGAACTTGTTGCAGAGATGGGTTGTTTCAGCTTGGTGAGGGTGATAGTTTTCAACAAAAGTTTACAACTCATTCCACTTTGCACACATCCTTAATCCTTGCCTTTTCACAAATAATCGTCTCCGAAACACTATCACCTGCCATCTCTTTATCCTCGATCCACACCAGCAACAACTTCTCAACCTGATCGACTGTCTGTGATCTATTTTTGGTTAGCATATCAACACCTTTCGCATCATCAGCTTCCTTGATTTGTTCTTTCTTTGCCAGGATAGAAGCGATGGTTGACTTGTTTTTGCCATATATCCTGGCAAGCTCAACAAGTCTCACACCAGTCTCATATTTTTTTATTATTTCCTTCTTCACGTCTATGGTGTTTCTCACTTTCTTTACCACAGGGGTACCACTAGCAAGTTTCTTTGGGCCCATGGTAACTTATTTCACAGTCACACAAGCACTAAACACCGTGAATTAATAGTGAAATGTTTGAATGAGCGTGCAGGTTAGTGTTCACTCAAGCATCAACAAAGCCAGACTGCTCACGACGCCTGTGTGGGGATGCAGACAGAGCAGGCTGGTGGACAGGTCTGGTACCCGGTGGATCAAAAGACGGGTAGAGTTCGATACCCGGAACAAAATTGGTTCGAAAAAAGCGGTCGAAACTCAAAAAGTTTGATAATCTGTACGTTCAAAACTCGAGGCTCCACTGTACTGTTTATACAGAAAATGCGACACCAGAGACTAATGCGCTTTTACATGAAAGTCATCACCACCAAGGTTGAAGTGGGAGCCAGTGACTGCCCTCAGCTACTAGCCAGCTGAGGGCACAGTCACTGGCCTCTAAATTAACCATTGGTGGCATATGTTCATTATTGAAAGAAAATAAGCTATAGAACCAACTCAAGATATATAGCATTACCATGGTGCTATATAACTCCCTAGAGGTTGGGCACTATCTGTTGAATATATAATAGTAATAGAAGATTGTTCAGTACGAGATGCTGATATAGCTTTCGTGTGTGGATGACACTACATGCTCCCTTTAAGGTTTAATACTGCCATTGCACAATGGTAGAAGCCTTCAAAGCCAGTCAGATATATCACAGATATTTCCACTAGACTCCATTGTTAGTCCTAAAACTTGGACAAAGTTGTCATATCAAGTAGAGGAATATTGGATGTGTGATCTGTTTTCTCTGCCCATGTGGTGGCTGATTCTCAATCATGTGTCACTGGTCTAGTGATGCACATGTGGTTCCATGGCCTTAAATTCATCGCTAAATGAGGAGCATACTGTAATGATAGTGGATTTATGTCAACCATCTTTGATATAGCTTTAATGTTACCCTTGCACCATTTATAATATTTTTAGTATATTTTTAAATGTGTATAGAGTAGTGTACTGTACATATTGTAATAAACAGAATAACGGAAATCAGCTCTAATATACATTATTTAGGTATGCATACTGGTCAGAGAGCCCGTCGTAAGTACGAGTCGTCGGTAAACGAGTACATCAATAAGTGAGGAGAGGCTGTAATGCCCTCACTAAACGATTTGTGACCAACAACATGGCTCATGGATAACTCCACTATAGTTTGGTTCTTCAGAATTTTTTGTCCTAACTGTGTCTGCAACAGATTTTCATTCTCACTGTCTCCATAACAGATTGTTATCATTTTCATTGTACATTATCTGCAAAAGAATGTCATAATTTTCGTTGTTTCTGTAATTGATTGTCACCATTCGTGTTATCGCTGCAACAACTTGTCGTTCTCATTGTCTGCTAAAAATTGTAATCTTCCATGTCTCTATAACAGGCTATTATTCTTCTCATTGTCTCTGTAATAGATTAGCTTAAGAATGTGCAGAAAATATTTCCAGCTGAGGTGTTGCTGAAGAGCTCTTGACTGAAGTGTTTAGAGTTGCTCTCTCCTTTCTCGGATCAAGCCTATTTATCTTATAACCCTCCCTGTCCCTAGGGAGGGTTATAAGATAGATAGGGTGTGACTTGCAGGTTTAAGGCTTCTTCATGGATAAAAATGGTAATGTTCATCGCACACCTTGGTCGACAGTACTTGACCTGTAACAGTGACAGGCTTACTTTCGGCTACAATGAGTTTCTGTAAACACCCACATGAGCTTAAAGACTTTTTTTTTTTTTTGTGAATATAAGATCACAAGAATAATCCTAGCAACGATATATTTACAAAGATTCCAAGCCAACAGTTACGGACATCTTTACATCTCGAAAATGGTGGTTCCAGAACTTCTTTATTTAGGAGGGGCTTAGGGTAGCAATCTAATTGGAAGATAGGTTTAAGGCAAGTGCCTTAAACCTATCTTCTTCTTCTTAGTATTATATTATTGCATATATGGAGAGCCTGATGGAGATTGTGGGGATTTCAGCCCTTTTTAATTCTACCAGTGCAGTGTCATAGTAGATGACAGTTTAGATACATGACAAGGTATTGTGTGTCACCCTCAGAGTGCCACATCTAGAACCCTGGCTGTTATGATAATACCTTCTTAGTCCCCTTTTCTGTCTCATTTGTTACTAAGGTCATATCTCTCATTCTCGATAATGGTGTCATACTTGTGTTATTTTGCTCGGGGTTATGTCTCATTGTTTCCTGGGGAGCCAAAAGAAATTTATTCCCGTCTGTCAACTTCGGTATTGTCTGTGTTGGACGATGTAGATCAGGTGTGTTACTTAACTTCTATGGCTTCTTTCTACAGGTTGATGCTGTTCACCAGCAAGGTTGATGTTGTACATCACCAAGGTTGATGTCCACCGCTAAGGTTGATGCTGTCCATCACTAGGGTTGATGCTGTTCACCACCAAGGTTGATGCTATTCACCACCAAGGTTAAAATTGTCCATCGCCAAGGTTGATGTTGTCCATCACTAAAATGATGTTGTCCATCACTAAGTTGATGTTGTCCATCACTAAGTTGATGTTGTCCATCACTAAGGTTGATGTTATCCATCACCAAGGTTGATGCTGTTCACCATCAAGGTTCATGTCCATCACTAAGGTTGATGTTGTCCATCACTAAGGTTGATGTTGTCCATCACTAAGGTTGATGTTGTTCATACCAAGGTTGATGTCCATCACTAAGGTTGATGTTGTCCATCACTAAGGTGGTTGTTGTCCATCACTAGGGTTGATGTTGTCCATCACTAAGGTTGATGCTGTCTGTGAGGTATTGGAGCAAGCTAAGACAAACAAGTTAAAGGACTGTAGAAAGGTACTTAGTTTTGACGACTCAACATCTCTGCAGCCACCCCCTGGTCATTGTCTTGAGAAACCATAATGGTCCATCCAATCCTATGGGCTGTGGGAAATTAGGTAAGCATAAATACATAATTGCCCCAAAGGAGTGTATAATTCAGCGTATGAATTTGACATGATGCTAACTTACTTGTTTGGGCTCAATGGCCCTCAGATAATGGGTTATATTGGTAAACTCAGACAAAATATGAACTAGTTATCTGCTGCAGTCGACCTAACTAAGTTTATAACTGACTGGACTTACCTGGGTATTTGTATTTGACCTGCAAGTTTTCCCTGGGTTGTGGCAGGGAAATTAACCCGGTATTCGATGTCTTGACTGAAGTGGTAGTGTCTTTTGAGGAAAGTCGCACATCCTCCACTCAGTCGGGAGTTGCAACACTCGCACTGTTACACAACACTGTTCTTCAAGATAAGTCTTTTCATGGTAATTTCACAACAGGAAGATAGTTACTGTGTAATAGTTCTACCACAAATTGTTGAGATTGTCAAGTAGAAGTGGACTGGAGCAGTGGAGCAGTGCCGCGTGCCTCGTTGTGCTCCGGGTTTTCTCGTGTTTACACGGTTGCTCTTACGTGCTAGAACTTTAATTTGTGCCATCAATCCTATACGATACATCCCTCTAGCGCCTGGAACCAATCTTGGGCGGAAAACATTATATACTGAGTCAAAAAAGGAGAATTAGTGTGCACTACCTAGCAGAGTTTACTGCCAGAGGGGAATCATAGGCCTGTGTTCCGTGTGCAAAATAATAATAATAGAACTTTTCTTTGTCAGAGGAAAGAAAGTCTCCCTGATAACATTGTGTATACATAGTGTATAGTGTATACTACAGTGGCTCCCTAGTATATAGATGATAAAGGCTAAAGTGTCATTTGAAAACAGGTGAATTTGTAAATGAAGTGATAAGCCTATAGAGGCAGGTGCCAGAAGTCGCCAGAATCTTACCACAGTGGTCAGCTGTTTTAATAATCTTTCTGGCCTGCTAGTGTACTCGCATATAATCTAGTGATACCAGTGAATAGCAGAATACAGTGTTGTAGTAGCAGCTAACCAGTATTATAATGGTACTTAGTGGAGTGGAGTGACTTTCATTAGTTTCTTTTTTCTTGAAATACCAGACGTATACTGTGAATTTCATATAACCTGTAGTTACCAGCGGTCGCAATATACACAACGAGAAGCAATTATTACTACAGAAAAAGCGCCCTTCCTCCAAAATTTCCACCAGTCAACTATAGTGATAATATAGCATTTATTGTGGTGGAGACGAAAAAAACTAGAAAAGCTAGATACAGCGATTGATAAACAAGGGTTGAGGCTCGACCGTTCGTCACTGTAGGAGCTGCCAGAAATCACCGGCTCTTCAACACGCAAGTTATACTTTTGTATCAATCAAATCACATATTACTCGGGTAGATAATTTCAAGTAGATCCTTCATGTGTTAGCCCAAATCACCGACTAGCATGTTTTAAATAAGTGACCCACTGATCAGATCAGATCGACTGGTCCGAACCCTCGACTGGTCTGAACCCTTGATGGTCTGAACCCTTGATGGTCCGAACCCTTGACTGGTTTCAAACGGATTCGTTGGACAATAAGGCAGACTGTAAACGGATGGGGTTGTAGGCACCCTTATCAAACACAAACAATAAATATAAATCAGGAATGTACACGGTAAGCTGTCCAATTAGTTAGAAATAGAAATACAAATAGCTATGGCTTCATTTAAGGAGGTTATTAATAGAGTATTCAAGAGGTTGCTAGTAGAATTACAGTAAATCAACCACTCAAATCATTATGAAGCTCTGTATAGTCTGCAGTCAATCAAACAAACGGGCTTCCAAATGGATAAATTGTCATTTTTGTGGAAATTGGTGTCACGCCCCTTGTGCAGATATCCAAGAACTAGCTACAAGCAGTATTAAAACAGGGAAGTGTTTTTGGGTATGCCCAAATGAGGAAAATCTGTGGACTAAAATCACAAGGGTATTAAAAGAGGATAACATCAAAGCTGCTTTCATAGACAACCTGGAAGCTTTCTACAACAGATGGGAACATAAAAAGTCTGGGCTGAATGGTACTGCCCTTGATACTGGCCATGTAGTCAGAAACTGTAAGGCTGGAGGTGATGTCCTGGTAGTCAGTAAATGTGGGGCTGATAGTGCTGTCCTGGGAGACAGTAATGGTGAAGCTGGAGGTGCTGTCCTGGGAGACAGTAATGGTGAAGCTGGAGGTGCTGTCCTGGGAGACAGTAATGGTGAAGCTGGAGGTGCTGTCCTGGGAGACAGTAATGGTGAAGCTGGAGGTGCTGTCCTGGGAGACAGTAATGGTGAAGCTGGAGATTTTGTCCAGGTAGTTGGGAATTATACGCAGGAAGGAATACATATAAATGACCTCATAGGGGACAGGAGCCATAGTGGGGAAACAAGTGTAGTCAAAGATAAGATAAAACCAATATTGCAAACTAGAAATACCACAGGAAATAGCAAACAAGAGGACTCCACTAGCTATAGTGAGGATATATTACCAAAAACAACTGGTGGGAGCTACATTGTTGGTGCTAGGGAGGACAGGAATAAGACAGGGAAACATGCACCAACAGGGAATACAGTCACAGAAACCCAAGGCAAATGGAAACCAAGCCTGTGCACATACTATGCACTTGGTATCTGCAGACATGGGAAATCTGGAAAAACAGATGGGACGTGCAACTATGACCACCCTAGAAAATGCCATGCCCATATGACAACAGGAAAATGCAAACTCCCTTCCTGTAAGCTTTTTCACCACGAAATGTGTACCCCTTCAGTACAGGAAAGACTGTGCTATAACTTAAATTGCCAGGCACACCATCTAAAGGGGACAAAAAGATACAAAACATCCAGGCCATGGGAAAACCTGGGTAGCCACAGCCACTCAAGAGGGAGAGGTTTTTTAGTGCCAGGAAGGAAAAAAAACTGGCAGGAAATGGCAGAAATCGTACACCAAATCCAGTCATTCCTGGAGTGGAACCACAGTCGATGGCCTCCACTCCAAACCAACAGATACAGATACTAATGCCGGAAAAAAAATTCCCCCCCAGTACCAACAATACCACCAGTCCGATGACATTCTTCTTTGCAAATATACAGGGTCTAAAGCCAGCAACAAACAACTTTAAAATACCTTTCAACCGTGGACTGCTTGCAGAGGCAAAGGCAATGTTCGCGGCTTTCACTGAGACCCACATAAAGGATCACTTGGACAACGAAATATGGATCCCAGGTTACAACCCATACAGATGTGACAAAGTAAACAGGCAAAAGGGGGGGGGAAGGGTTGGCCTGTACATTGCAGAGTCACTTGTTTGCACAGAACTGCTAAATGCCTCAAATGATGTAGTGGAAGTTTTAGCAGTAAAGGTCGAGAACCAAAACCTAGTCATTGTGGTAGTCTACAAGCCTCCGGATGCAACATCCCAGCAACTCCAAGAACAGCTGTTAAAAATTGACCACTGTCTGGAAAATCTTCCAGCTCCTGCACCCAACATCTTGCTCCTGGGGGATTTCAACTTAAGGCACCTAAAATGGAGGAATATAGCAAATAATATTGTTGCAGTAATAATACCAGGAGGCAGCTCTGATGAAAACTCACACTCACACGAGCTTTTAAATCTCTGCACAAAATTCAATTTAAACCAGGAAATAATAGAGCCTACTAAACTGGAGAATACACTAGACCTCATCTTCACTAACACTAATGATCTGATAAGAAATGTCACCATATCAAAAACAATATACTCAGATCACAACATAATAGAGGTTCAGACATGTATGCGTGGAGCCCAAGACCGACATAATGAGACTAGTCACGAGGGATCATTCACCAAATTCAACTTCAATAACAAAAACATAAAGTGGGACCAAGTAAACCAAGTCCTAACCGATATAAGCTGGGAAGATATACTAAGCAACACAGACCCCAACGTATGCCTAGAACAGATTAACTTGGTGGCACTAGATGTATGCACAAGGCTTATTCCTCTAAGAAAAAGGAGGAGTAGATGTAACATAGAAAGAGACAGGCGCTCCCTTTACAGGCGACAGAAAAGAATAACAGAGCGGCTAAAAGAGGTCAATATATCTGAAATGCGTAGGGAGACACTGGTCAGAGAAATAGCAAGCATTGAACTCAAGCTAAAGGAATCTTATAGGAGTCAGGAATCGCGGGAAGAACTAAAAGCCATAAATGAAATCGAAAGAAACCCAAAGTATTTTTTCTCCTATGCCAAATCAAAGTCGAGAACAACATCCAGTATTGGGCCCCTACTTAAACAAGATGGGTCCTACACAGATGATAGCAAGGAAATGAGTGAGCTACTCAAGTCCCAATACGACTCAGTTTTTAGCAAGCTGCTAACCAGACTGAGAGTCGAAGATCAAAACGAATTTTTTATGAGAGAGCCACAAAATTTGGTTAACACAAGCCTATCCGATGTTATCCTGACGCCAAATGACTTCGAACAGGCGATAAATAACATGCCCATGCACTCTGCCCCAGGGCCAGACTCATGGAACTCCGTGTTCATCAAGAACTGCAAGAAGCCCCTATCACGAGCCTTTTCCATCCTATGGAGAGGGAGCATGGACACGGGGGTCGTCCCACAGTTACTAAAAACAACAGACATAGCCCCACTCCACAAAGAGGGCAGTAAAGCAACAACAAAGAACTACAGACCGATAGCACTAACATCCCATATCATATAAATCTTTGAAAGGGTCCTAAGAACAAGATCACCACCCATCTAGAAACCCATCAGTTACACAACCCAGGGCAACATGGGTTTAGAACAGGTCGCTCCTGTCTGTCTCAACTATTGGATCACTACGACAATTTCCTAAATGCACTAGAAGATAAAAAGAATGCAGATGTAATATATACAGACTTTGCAAAAGCCTTCGACAAATGATCTATGTCAAGTTAGGCAACAGCGGCACTTCTCCGCTCCATGGAATATTACCCCATTCCAAACTACCATTCCTCCATTTCCCCCCAAACTACTTCTTAAATCACAACCAAAACTTCGCCTTGAAGCCAAACATGAGGCCTTAAGCTGTATTGATAACTTAGTCACACAGCACACACTCTCGCAAATTATTTACGCTGATGGTTCTGTTCACCAATCCACTGGTGCAGCTGGTAGTGCTGCTGTTGTCGTACAGAGTGATGGCTCTCTTAAAGAAATTGGAGCACGCATCAATAATTGGGCCTCTACCCTTCAGACAGAACTGTTTGCCATACTCCTTGCACTGAAATGCATCTATGTATCAAAGATTGACAGTTTAATTGTAACTGATTCTCTGTCATCCATAAATGCTCTCAACTCATTAAGCATAAATTGTGGCATGCTTGTGTCAGAAGCCAGACACAGGTATGGTAGGATTGTGGACAGTGGAGTCAGAGTGCACATGCTGTGGATTCCATCTCACATTGGTCTTCAGATGCATGATAGAACTGATAAATTGGCTAAGCTGTATGCTTTCAAAGAGGGAGTAGATTACAATCTTGGCTTGTCAGGTAGTAGTTTGAGAACAATAATACGAAAAGAACTTCAACTGAATTTTATGGACTTAAGGCTCAGGGAGATTGACACCAGTGAGTCCATCTATCATCACTCTATCATGCAGGAGGAGCCACATGTCTATGGTGCATCCAACAAAATAAGCAGACTCTTGGATGTCACTACTGCCCGGCTCCGGCTTGGTTACAAGTATCTTTGGCAGGTTAAATCACCACCACCAGATGTAGACCAAACGAAATGTAAACTTTGCCAGATGGACTATTGTCACACCCTGCGTCATTATGTACTGGAGTGTGATAAAATTAATGAATTTAGAAACAACTCACTCAGAAATGTTCAAGAAATGGCAAAGTATTTTATCCACAGTGGTATATTGCAGACCATTCTGGAGAAATACCCTGACTTTGCTAGCTGTAAATAAAGCATTACCACATGTGTGCATGTGTGTGTGTGTGTGTGTGTGTTTGTGTTTGTGTGTGTGTGTGTGTGTTTGTGTTTGTGTGTGTGTGTGTGTGTGTGTGTGTGTGTGTGTGTGTGTGTGTGTGTGTGTTTGTGTGTGTGTGTGTGTGTGTGTGTGTGTGTGTGTGTGTGTGTGTGTGTGTGTGCATTCACCTAGTTGAGATTGCAGGGGTCGAGTCCAAGCTCCTGTGTGTTTACCTGGAGTTTACCTGGAGAGAGTTCCGGGGGTCAACGCCCCCGCGGCCCGGTCTGTGACCGGGCCTCCTGGTGGATCAGAGCCTGATCAACCGGGCTGTTGCTGCTGGCTGCACGCAAACCAATGTACGAGCCACAGCCTGGCTGATCAGGAACTAACTTTAGGTGCTTGTCCAGTGCTTGTGTGTGTGTGTGTGTGTGTGTGTGTGTGTGTGTGTGTTTGTGTGTGTATTTGTGTGTGCGTGTTAGTTACCATTTTGTCCTAGGCACATGTCGATTAGACACTAGGCCTGTTGTATTTGCGAGTGTGTGTGTGTGTGTGTGTGTGTGTGTGTGTGTGTATGAGTGTGTGTGTGTGTGTACTCACCTATTTGTGGTTGCAGTGGTCGAGTCTTAGCTCCTGGCCCCGCCTCTTCACCGGTTGCTCTTCACCGGTATGAGTGTGTGTGCGTGTGTGTGTATGAGTTTGTGTATGTGTGTGTGTGTGTGTGTGTGTGTGTGTGTGTGTGTGTGTGTGTGTGTGTGTGTGTGTGTGTGTGTGTGTGTGTGTTTATGTGTGTGTGTGTGTGTGTGTGTGTGTGTGTGTGTGTGTGTGTGTGTGTGTGTGACTCAACAATCAATATTTGCACCAATAACTCACTACAGTTGTGACCGGGTGTGGAAGTGTGAATTGCTCATTACACTATAATTTGTTCATGATTGTAGCCATGTATAAACGTAAGTAACCATTCTTACAGGATTCATTACCTTTGTAACTTGTGAGTTCATTACCTTGTACCTAGTTCAGCCATCCAAACTTTGGGGCCCAGTCCCTGGACCCATTACGTACCTCTGTAATCTGTAAATACCTTTGTAACTTGTCATGATTGTGACTAGACCTACCCGGAGTTCATTACCTTTGTAATTTGTGAGTTCATTACCTTTGTAAATTGTGAATTCATTACCTCTGTAACTTGCTCAGCTATCAAAACTTTGGAGTCCAGTCCCTGGACCAATTATGTACCTCTGTAATCTTTTGACTACCGCCCACAGGATGGGTATGGGGTGCATAATAAACATATTAAACTAAACAAAGGCAGTTGTGAAAGTATTCATCAAAGGAACAGAAGTAGATGGTCTTATTGATAGTGGCACCTCAGAGAGTTTCATCAATCTTGACTTAGTTAAACGCCACTCCTTGACTGTACATCACTCATCAGGTACCGTTTCCATGGCATCAACATCTCTCTCTATTCAGACCTTAGGGTTTTGTAAGGTAAATCTCAGAGTTAATGGAAAGGATTATCAAGATGTACATTTAGCTATTCTGCCACAACTGTGCTCTGATGTTATCCTTGGTCAGGACTTTCAGAAGCTGCATGGTAGTGTCACCTTAACATGTGGAGGTGAACTGCCTCCTCTTGTTGTCTGTGGACTTAGCACTTTAAGGGTAGACCCACCAAAGCTGTTTGAAAATCTTACCGCGGATTGCCATCCTATATCAGCTAAGTCACGCCGCTATTCTTATGAGGATCGGATGTTCATTGAGAAAGAAACTCAGAGGCTGCTGAAGGAGGGTATTATAGAACCGAGTAATTCCCCCTTGGCGTGCACAGGTTGTTGTTGTTAAAGATGATTATAGGAAACGGAGACTGGCTATCGATTACTCTGAGACAATCAACAAATTTACACTTCTTGATGGGTACCCTCTACCTCGAATTGATGATACAGTGAACAAAATTGCTCAGTACTATGTGTTTAGCACAATTGATCTACAGAGTGCCTATCATCAAGTCCCTATAAGGAATGAAGATAAACCATACACAGCATTTCAGGCTAGTGATGGCCTGTATCAGTTTACCAGAGTCCCTTTTGGAGTCACCAATGGGGTAGCCTGCTTCCAACGAATTATGGATTCACTCATTCAGGAAGAGCAACTCATGGGAACTTACGCGTATTTAGATAATGTTACCATTTGTGGCAAGACCCAGGAGGAACATGATGCAAACCTTGATAAGTTTTTGGAAGCCGCCAAGAAGAAAAATATCAGTTTTAATGAGGAAAAGTGCACTTTTTCAACTAAAAGGCTTAGCATCCTTGGTTATGTAGTGGAAGGAGGTTCAATATTCCCAGACCCTGAACGACTACGACCTCTATGGGAACTTCCAATGCCTCAAGACAAAAAGTCACTCCGAAGAACTCTTGGTCTCTTTGCTTATTACTCACAATGGATCTACAACTATTCAAGTAAAGTCCGCCCATTGAGTGCTACCACATTTCCTGTGACAAAGGAAGCAGAAGCCGCTTTCCATACTCTCAAACAGGACATTGAAAACTCAGTAGTTCAAGCCATTGATGAGTCCCTACCATTCGAAGTGGAAACGGATGCATCTGACATTGCCATTGCTGCAGTCTTATCTCAGGCAGGACGACCAGTAGCCTTCTTTTCGAGAACTTTTCAAGGATCAGAGAAATGTTACGCTGCTGTAGAAAAGGAAGCCCAGGCCATCATAGAAGCAGTTCGCCACTGGAGGCATTATTTAACTGGTAGACATTTCACCATAAGGACTGACCAACGGTCCGTGATGTATATGTTCGACAAGAAGCACAAAAGTAGGATAAAGAATGACAAGATATTACGCTGGAGGATGGAACTATCGTGTTATGACTTTGATATTCTGTACCGACCGGGTCAAGAGAACATCTCACCTGATGCATTCTCTAGGTCCCACTGTGGAGCAGCATGTCATGATTTGCAATCACTCTCAGCGCTCCACAAGGCTTTGTGTCACCTAGGAGTTACACGCCTGTACCATTTTGTCAAATCAAAGAACATGCCCTACTCAGTGGAAGATGTGCGACAAGTGATCAGAGCATGCAGAGTATGTGCAGAGTGCAAGCCAAACTTTCATCAGCCAGAGAAGACTCATCTCATAAAATCCACCCAGCCTTTCGAGAGACTGAATATAGATTTCAAAGGACCTCTACCAAGCACAAATCAGAATAGGTATTTCCTTAACATAGTAGATGAATATTCAAGGTTTCCCTTTGTATTCCCCTGTGCAAATATGACTGCTTCAACTGTTATTAGTTGTCTTTCACAGTTGTTCTCTATTTTTGGTATGCCAGCTTATATCCATTCAGACAGGGAATCCTCGTTCATGAGTAACGAACTTCAGGAGTTTTTGTCTAGCAAAGGTATTGCCTGCAGCAAAACAACAAGCTACAACCCTCAAGGCAATGGTCAAGTGGAGCGGCTCAATGGTACTATATGGAAGGCAGTTACAATGACATTGAAGTCGCGCAATCTACCTGTTCAACACTGGCAAACTGTCCTACCTGATGCTCTTCACTCTATTAGATCATTGCTGTGCACAGCTACTAATGCAACCCCTCATGAAAGACTCCTCAACTATTCACGTCGTTCCTCTACAGGAACCTCCGTGCCCACTTGGTTATGTCATCCTGGACCCGTTCTCCTGAAGAGTCACCGTAGGATGAACAAGACGGATCCTTTAGTGGAAGAGGTAGAGCTCCTGCAAGCTAATCCACATTACGCCCACATTCGCTACCAAAATGGTGAAGAGACTACAGTATCTACAAGACATTTAGCCCCAGTTGAAATCCCCATTAGTGTGGAATCTCAAGATACACCAATAGATGTGAAAGATGCTTCGTTTTCTCCTGGAAAGCCCCTTGAGACTACCCCTACGAAAACAGAGGATTCTGCTCCAGCAGTTAGTCAAACCCTGCTGGAAAATATTGAACCTGGTGAAGAGGCTCAAGGGCTACGAAGGTTGGGACGTGTACGTCGCCCACCTAACAGTTTGGGAGATTACTGTCTCTGATATTTTAGAAGGGGGAGATTGTAGTGATACTGCTCCTGTGGGGAGCAGCAGCAGGATAATACTGCACCACCTCTCGGGGCCCTTAACAACAACAACAGTTTGGTGTGTGTCATGGGCGCCAACACATGGTGTGTGATTCTCTTCTCTTCTACTATCCCTATATTAGTGATGCAGATTACATGGTGAGTTTAAATATGTGGCATGTAGTTATAACTTTTCTCTTGACATATGCAAGACATCACCATCCCTGTAGAAGCCGTTATTAGATGTACTAGTCATTATATTTTGTTGTTGCAGAAGTACTATGAAGATTCTATGTTCAATAAAGCCTAGAGATAAGGCCTGTGTTTCTATCACAACAAGTACATAAACAATACAATGGGAAATGATGAATGAAACATTAACAGCATAACACTTACCTTTATTGAAGATTCTTCTTAGTGTATGGGAGACTGGAGGAGGAGAGAGAGTGGATTGTTTATAGTTTGGAAGGGGAATCCCCTTCCATCAACACCTCAGGTACCATTTGCTTTCCTGGGGTTGCTTCTCTTCTCTGTTTCTTAATGCCACTAGGACCACCTTGAGAGTCACTGAAGTCCAGTATCGCAAAATAACTGTGGAGAGAGCTCTGTTTCTGGCGTCTCTTTAACACTTCCCTAAAATGGCCCAAGACTTTGTCACTGTACATGTTGCCAACCTGGCTTGCAACAACCTTGTTAGGGTGATGTTTCTCCATAAAGCTTTCCATCTTACCCCACATAGTAAAAATCTCTTTAATTTCTGAAGAAGGCAAAATCTTCCATCTCTCTTCCTCCTCCTCTGCAGCAAGATTCTGAGCTGCGATGTGTTGCTCTTCCTGCTGAAGCTCTTGCAGCTCCTCAGTGGTGAGCTCTTCATTGTGGTCTTCCACCAATTCTTCCACATCCTCCAAACTCACATCCAACCCCATGGAACTCCCCAGTGCCACAATTGATTTTACAACAGACATAGGCTCATTAGGGTCAGTCCCAAATCCTTCAAAATCCCTCTTGCCGACACAATCTGGCCACAATTTTCTCCAGGCAGAGTTCAAAGTCCTGGTAGTCACTCCCTCCCAAGCCATACCTATAAGGGTTATGCAGTGGAGGATGCTGAAGTGTTCTCTCCAAAATTCCCTTAGGGTCAAGTGAGTGTCTGTGGTCACAGTCAAGCACCTGTGAAACATTGCTTTTGTGTAGAGTTTTTTAAAGTTTGCAATAACCTGCTGGTCCATGGGTTGGAGGAGAGGAGTGGTATTCGGGGGCAAGAACTTTACTGTGATTAACCCAAACTCCTCGAAAATTGGGTCATCCAAGTTTGGAGGATGAGCAGGTGCATTGTCCATTACTAGCAGGCACTTGAGATCCAATCGCTGTATAATTCTCCGGGTTTAGCGCTTCCCCCTTGATTATAATAATAATTGAGATCCAATTTCTTTTCCAGGAGATACTCCTTCACACTAGAGCCAAACACTTCACTGAACCACTCGACGAAAATTTCCCTCGTGACCCATGCCTTAATATTAGATTTCCAAACACACACAATTTACTCTTCATAACATTGTTTTTTCTGAACACTCTGGGATTTTCAGAATGGTACACTAGTAATGGCTTCACTTTGAAATCCCCACTAGCATTAGCACAGAACATTAGCGTCAGCCTGTCTTTCATAGGCTTGTGTCCTGGCATTACCTTTTTCTCTTGTGTAATGAAGGTCCTCTTTGGCATTTTCTTCCAAAAGAGGCCTGTTTCGACACAATTGAACACTTGTTCAGGTTTCAGTCCTTCAGCCTCTATGTACTCCTGAAATTCATGCACATATTTTTCAGCCGCCTTGTTGTCCGAACTGGCAGCCTCACCATGCCTTACCACACTGTGCATGCCAGTACGGTTTTTAAATCTCTCAAACCAGCCTTTGCTGGCCTTAAATTCACTCACATCACCACTATTTGCAGGCAATTTCTTTACCAAATCTTCATGCAACTGCCTAGCCTTTTCACAAATAATCGAAGTCATAAGAGTATTTCCTGCTAATTGTTTCTAATTTATCCACACCAATAATAACTTCTCAACCTCTTCCAGTACTGGTGATCTAATTTTTGTCAGCATAGTTACTCCCTTTGTAACAACAGCGTCCTTTATTTCCTTTTTCTTGGCCACTATGGAACATAAGGTTGTGTAGGGTTTCTTATACATCCTGGACAGTTCGGCCACACTTGTACCACTTTCATATTGTTCAATTATGGTTTTCTTAAATTCAATCGTATTTCTCACCTTCTTTACCACAGGCTTGGCACTAGGAGCTTCCTTTGGAGCCATGGTAGCTTATTTAGTACTTGCAAGCACTAAAATAAATGGAATATTATGAAATATTTCGCTGGAGCACGTGAGGGGACCTTCGCTCACTGGTAAACAATGCCAGACTGGCTGCCGCCCTGGCTCACGCCGTGGGTACGCGTCCCAGATGAACTACGACTCGCGAGTCAACCTATGAAAAGCGAGTCCATGTTTATACGAAAATACCCCTATGATTGGCGAAATTTATGATTCCCGGGAGCTACGAAAAGCAGGGGACCACTGTATTGTAGGTAGTAGGTTGGTAGACAGCAACCGCTCAGGGAGGTGCTACCGTCCTGCCAAGTGAGTGTAAAACGGAAACCTGTAATTGTTTTACATGATGGTAGGATTGCTGGTGTCTTTTTTCTGTCTTATAAACATGCAAGATTTTAGGTACGTCTTGCTACTTCTGCTTACACTTAGGTCACACTACACATACATGTACAAGCATATATATACATACCCCTCTGGGTTTTCTTCTATTTTCTTACTAGTTCTTGTTCTTGTTTATTTCCTCTTATCTCCATGGGGAAGTGGAACAGAATTCTTCCTCCGTAAGCCATGCGTGTTGTAAGAGGCGACTAAAATGCCAGGAGCAAAGGGCTAGTAACCCCTTCTCCTGTATATATTACTAAATGTAAAAGGAGAAACTTTAGTTTTTTCTTTTGGGCCACCCCACCTCGGTGGGTTACGACCAGTGCATTGAAAGAAAGAAGATATATATATATATATATATATATATATATATATATATATATATATATATATATATATATATATATATATATATATATATATATATATATATATATATATATATATATATATATATATATATATATATATATGAAAGAGTAAGGTTATGAGGATAACAAAAAGATTAGGTGATGAAAGATTGGATATCAGATTGGAGGGAGAGAGTATGGAGGAGGTGAATGTATTCAGATATTTGGGAGTGGACGTGTCAGCGGATGGGTCTATGAAAGATGAGGTGAATCATAGAATTGATGAGGGGAAAAGGGTGAGTGGTGCACTTAGGAGTCTGTGGAGACAACTGGTTATCCTTGGAGGCAAGGATAACCAGTTCAGTGACTACTTTGCTCTCCAAGAAGATAAAACTGAGCAAGATAAACTATCGGACGCAGTAATAGTTAACAGTCCACTTTTTCCCAGTGATATGAACCAAACAAACAGTAAAGAAATTACTCTGCAGATCATAAAGGACCAAACAAGTGTTATTGTACCAGAGTCAGAAATAAAAGAAGCCAGGTTACTAGGATCCCATGGTAGAAAAAGTGTTATGCTTAGATTCCACTCACATGACAGGAAAAAAAGACTTAATTATTGCATCTATTAAAGTATAGAAAGAGGTATACATTAACGAGTGTCTTACCAAAAAACGTCAGAACCTCCTTTATAGAGTCAGAAAACTTAAGCGGGAAAATAATGACACAATACACCAATGCTTCACACGAGATGGGAAAATTCTTGTTAGGAAAACAAATGTAGGTCAACTGTACACAATAACGAACGAGAATGATCTATCACGATTTCTCAGGGATACTAATCTTACAGAGAATAACTAAACAATGTCCAACCTAAAAGCCTACGTAGTGTAGTGAATGTTTTGCTCCATTATTGTTCAAATTTCATTGTACAATCTCTTAGTAATTAAATAATCAACTACCTCATTTTGTGATTTTACTAGTAAGCATAAGTCACCTTATGTAATTTTCTTATTTACTATTGTTCGCTTAAACATTAGCTGAATTGATACTTTCTCTGTCCATATTACTATCTCATATTTTTTTTAAATACTATCAATTGATATTACTTACTAAAATTAATAATTATAATTTTTACTATAATTTCAATTTACTCTTAACATTTTTGACATTTAATAACCATTACATGTCTAATTACCTTTACCTGTTTCAATACCACATTTACTATCTTAGAGTACTCTTAATTACCTTGTACTGTCATATAACCTCTAGTATAACTACCAGTGCAATATTGAATGAAATAAACATTACTTTTTCACTTTTTTTGTAATCATTATTACTTACTAAAATTTTATTAAACACCATATTTACTATCAGTCAATTTTACTTTTTTACATTAAACATTATTTTATACTTCCCATAACATTTTGTTGCCAAATTTTCAAGTTTGTATATTCAACTCCAACCTTTATATTATCCTTTGTACCTGTGTACCTGTGTACCTGTGTACCTGTGTACCTGTGTACCTGTCTACCATCTTACTATCATATTATAACCAAGACATTACCCTTGTTATTTTTTTGCTATTATTCTTTTGGTACTTTAATTGTGAATTATATTTTGTCAATTTAAATTTAGTTATACTCCTGATCTTGTCAACAACCTATACCAGACTCTAGTGCAATTGCAAGTACCATTTCAATTTGTATTTTTATATTATAAGTTTATATTATAATTCCTATTCTAAGATTGTTTTCATATCTTAGTGACTATATTGTGTATGCAATTAGTGTATATTTCAATTATATTATTGTTCAAGGCCCTTAACTATCTTTTGCTAACTAGTACCAACTACCTCATATATTTTTTTTTCTACTTTTTTTATTCTTTTGCTACCTTAACTTGTATATTTTATCTTGTCAATTTAAATCTAGTTATACTCTAATTCTTGTAAACAACTTATATAACACCTTAGTGCAATTACAATTGAGAGTCTTGTGCCTTTTTTATATTATTAGATTAAACTCAGTTGTACTATAGTCAATACCAAATTCATTATATTAGACCATATTGCAATTACTAGTGAGAGACTGGTGCTATTTTTAATTTGTATTGTTATATTATTAGATTAAATCTAGTTGTACTATAGCTCATTCTAGCTCAAAACATAGACTCCACAAAAGTCATTATATTAGACCTTAGTGCAATTATTTGATCACCACTTTATTGTTCACCACAACTTATATTAGTCCCTTTTATATTATAATTTTATATTATAATTCTAACTTTAAAGAATTACCTTTAAAGTACTACCTACTATCATATTCCCAAGCTCCATTATTTGATCATCACTATATTTGTTCACCACAAATTATTTTAGTCCCTTTTATATTGTCTCCTTTATTTTAGCTTTAAAAAACTACCTTAGCTCATTATTTTTACATTTGTTAAATAATTCAGGTGCTATTTTTTTTAGCTTTAGAATATTTACTTTATTTTTTACTTAATTCTAACTATAGATTCACTACAAATCTTATGATTACAAGCATTGATCCTGATACCAACCTCTTATTTAATGACTTAAATGATTCAAACAGTTACTGTAATTACTACACAGCAGAACAATCAAAGGCACTTCTCAGAGCTAACAACAACATAACTATCTTTAACTACAATATCAGATCTTTAAGCAAGCATTATGATGACCTCCTAGCATTACTAAATTCCTTGCCAATATGTCCATCATTACACTAACTAAAACCTGGCTAAAGCCTGATACTACAGATGTCTATGCCATTCCTGGTTACACAGCCATACACAACTGTAGGCCAGACCAACTGCTATATACTACTCAGACCAACTAGAATGTATCACTAATACTTGCACAAGGGATGAACATGGGGAATATATAATAGCTAAATTCAAATCCAAATACCTACAAAAACCTTTCACAGTGATAAACATCTACAGAGTTCCACAATCAAACATTAGCCAATTTAGTCAAAACCTAGGAAGTATGATAACTGATGCACGCATGAACAAAGGTCACTTACTACTCTCAGGTGACTTCAATATAAATCTCCTGCAAGACCAGGACCCGCACGTTACTGAATTCACAAACACAATGAGTAACTGCATGTTGCTACCAACAGTAACAAAACCTACAAGAGTTACAGAGACTAGTGTTTCCCTACTTGACCACATCTGGACCAACACCATATCCCCTTTAAAATCAGGCATAATTACAGATAATACCACAGACCACTACCCTACTTTCCTCATAACAACTCTTGGTAAAATACCCCAAGACACTACTAAAGTCACCTTCAGACTTCACAATGAGGCAGCCATTAATAACTTCACAACAGCAGTAACAAACATTGACTGGCACACTGAGCTAGAAATCTATACAGATATTGACGAATGTTTTAATAATTTTCTAAAAAAAGACCCAATACCTTTATAACAAGCACTGCCCTAAAAAAACTAAACAGATGACAGCTAAGAGACTGAACAGTCCCTGGCTAACACCCAGCATTCTCAAATCCATAAATACAAAACACCGATATGAAAAACAGTACAGAATGGGTCACATAACCAGAGACCAAACAAAACGTTACTCGTCAATCCTAACCAGCCTGATAAGAAGGGCAAAAAAATTGTATTATGAGAACAGATTATCCAACTTACGAGGTGATATAAAAAAGACCTGGAAGACCCTATCAGAAATTCTGGGAACAAAAAAGATATCACGATATAGCGAAATAAAATTAGCAAAATCAGATGAACCCCAACTCCCACCAACAGAAACAGCAAACAGACTCAATGATTTCTTCTCCACTATAGGTCAAAACCTTGCCAATAAAATCCCAAGCTCAGATACCCCACCAAATGACTACCTCACTGGCAACTACCCGAACACACTGTTCCTAGCTCCGACTAACCCATACGAAGTCTCCCTTATTATCAACGCACTGAAAAACAAGGCAGGAGATTTAAATACCTTACCACCCTTTATATACAAAAAAGCGTCACAAGTACTATCACCAATCATTGCAACACTCTTTAACAAATCCATTGAATCCTCCACCTTCCCTGCAGTTCTCAAAATAGCAAGGGTCACCCCGATCCATAAAGGAGGAGACGAAACAGAGTTGAATAACTATAGGCCAATATCCAATTTACACCCTCTCTCAAAAATCTTCGAAAAATTAATTCATAAACGAATCTACTCCTACCTCATCTCCCAAAACATTCTCAACCCCTGCCAATATGGATTCAGGCCTAATAAAAATACTAATGATGCTATTATACACATGCTAGAACATATATACACTGCAATAGAGAAAAAAGAAGTCCCACTGGGGATCTTCATTGACTTACGTAAAGCTTTTGATACAGTTGACCATGACTTGCTCCACGTAAAATTGTCACACTATGGTATTAGAGGGCACTCCCTCAACTACCTCAAGTCTTACCTCAGCAACAGAAGCCAATATGTGTATGCAAATGGGGCAAGCTCTTCCGCACAACCAATTACAGTTGGTGTCCCACAGGGAAGTGTCCTTGGCCCTCTTCTCTTTCTCCTATACATAAATGACCTACCAAATGCTTCGCAATTACTCAAACTCACACTTTTTGCAGATGACACTACATACGTCTTCTCTCACCCGAGCCCAGTCACGCTAGCCAATACTGTAAACACCGAATTACAGAAAATATCTACCTGGATGAGGACTAACAAACTTACACTAAACATTGACAAAACCTACTTCATTCAGTTTGGTAACAGAGCTACAGATGTACCTCTTAACATAACGATAAACGGATCACCTATCACAAAGCTAACAGAGGGAAAATTCTTAGGAATCCACCTCGATAATAGACTCAAATTTCATACACACATACAACAAATTTCTAAGAAAATTTCCAAGACTGTAGGCATACTATCGAAGATACGGTACTATGTTCCACAGTCAGCCCTCCTGGCCCTTTATCACTCTCTTATTTACCCCTATCTCACCTATGGAATTTGTGCATGGGGCTCAACAACAATTAACCATCTCAGACCACTAATTACCCAACAAAAGGCTGCAGTTAGAATGATAACAAATTCTCACTACAGGCAGCACACTCCACCAATATTCAAAACACTCAACCTACTCACCATACAAAACATCCATACTTATTATTGCACCTATTACATACATAGAACACTTAACTCTGATATTAACCCTCCCCTCAAACATCTTGCCAACCTCAACAGAACACATGACCATAACACAAGGCACAGATCACTCTTTGATGTTCCTCGTGTCCATCTCACACTATGCAAAAACTCAATGCACATAAAAGGCCGTAAAATCTGGAATTCATTACCTGTAAATATAAAAGAAACACAACCTGTTTATAAATTCAAGTCTCTTCTCAAAGATCACTTACTCACCCAAAACCAAATAAATACTGAAAAACTGAACCTTATAAATTGTATATCTTAAATGTTTCTCACAATTATATCACATAAATGTTAAACCTAAAACCGAATCTAACTTTATTATTTTTTAAATACACTACCTAACAGAATCACTACCCAACTGAATGCAACCATATGACCTGTCTTTGTAATACTCACTTGTGCTTTATAGTAATCTGTTTACATTAATGTTTTATCACTGATTTCATCATTGCTTAGTTAATCTTAAGTTAATTTTAAGCCAGCCCGTAATGCTATGCATATAAGTGGCTTTGGCATGCCCATGATGACACTCTTCAGGTCGTTTGTTCTATCTAGGCTGGAATATTGCTGCATACTAACAGCACCTTTCAAGGCAGGTGAAACTGCTGACCTAGAAAATGTACAGAGAACCTTCACGGCGTGCATAACGGAGATAAAACACCTCAATTACTGGGAGCGCTTGAAGTTCCTGAACCTGTATTCCCTGGAATGCAGGCGGGAGAGATACATGATTATATACACCTGGAAAATCCTAGAGGAACTAGTACCGAACTTGCACACGAAAATCACTCACAACGAAGGCAAAAGACTTGGCAGACGATGCAACATCCCCCCAATGAAAAGCAGGGGTGTCACTAGCACGTTAAGAGACAATACAATAAGTGTCAGGGGCCCGAGACTATTCCACTGCCTCCCAGCATACATAAGGGGGATTACCAATAGACCTCTGGCAGTCTTCAAGCTGGCACTGGACAAGCACCTAAAGTCGGTACCTGACCAGCCGGGCTGTGGCTCGTACGTTGGATTGCGTACAGCCAGCAGTAACAGCCTGGTTGATCAGGCTCTGATCCACCAGGAGGCCTGGTCACAGACCGGGCCGCGGGGGCGTTGACCCCCGGAACTCTCTCCAGGTAACTCCAGGTATATATAAAATGAGATCTTGACGATCCTGTAGTTATTATTATATCTATGAGAAAATGCAGGCAATATGATCTGATCCAAGGATGAGAGAAGGATAGCTCCATTTCCATAGATCAAGAGCCCTTCACCACATTCATGATTGTAGAATGTATTGTATATCTGCATAAAAAATTCACTCCTGGCTATATCTGCGAACTTCCGCCTAGCTGTGTTATACACAGAAATACAATATTAAATTGAGATATCTCAACAAGAAAGATAGTGAAGTAAGACAGAGACCCACGTGTGGTGGGCCGTCTGTCTTATCACCATCACTATTACATTAACCAGGTTTCTATTTTTTTCGTCACTGTCAGGCCAGTGAATGACTGATCATTTTTGTTCGTTTTAGTTCATTCCTGCCTTGTTGGAGGTTCCTTGATGCTGGTGAGGGGCTCTTGATCTAGGGAATTGGATCTGTGCTCCAGTTCCCTGAATTGAGCCTGAATGCCTTCCATCACCCCCCCCTACATGCGCTGTATAATCCTATGGGTTTAGTGCTCCCCCATGATTATAATAATAATAATAATCCCGCCTTGTTGCGACTAGTATTTAATGTAACTTCACTACAGTGATGTATCCAGCTGTTATGAAGAAAAAAGTATTTAATTGAGGACTTATCTTATGCAGACTTTCAGAAAAAAATATTTGATTGCTGTATGAGATTACTCTACAATGTATACATTTGTAGCCAAACTAGGCATTGATATGCTCTATACCCATTCAAGTTTGGCACTAATTTCTATAATAGACATTCAGAGTCATTACCTCTGTGCCAGACATCTGTCCAAATTGGTATTTTGTCTGGAGCGACTCAAAATTCCAAGTATTCTCTCCTTGAAGTTTATTTATAAATCTGCTCATTCCGCCGTTTCGTCTTGTCATTCTCCTAAAACCTGCCTCTGCTCAATAAAAAAATTGTTAATTACTTACGCTGTTGCTTGTAATTCACCAATCAGCCCCCCATTCTGAAGATGGATATTGCGACCACTGACAACACAGCAGCTTATGTTGATGCTCCTGTACCCACCTTCTTGGATCTGCATCTACACTACCCCCACCTCCAGGTAATCTCTCACTAACGTTGACAATTTCCTGAGCGCTCCCGTGTCGTTAGCTGTAAGCTCCTTATTGTTCCACGAGACGGTAACGGAGTTGTAGCACCATCTCCGCTACTTTATGTTCACCTGCAGCGCTGAATGGCCCACACGGGCTTAGTATTTTCCTTGGGCATAATAAAATTATGTCCTCCACTTGCCTCCTGTTCTTCATCCTCGCTTCTCCATTGACCCTACTTCTCCAGGCTGCCACCATTGTGCTCTGAGTGTAACCCTTCTCAACACACGGAAGTTCTACGGAATTTCGTGTCCTTTGCTGCTTTATTCTGATTTCTGATCTCCTTAGTCCACTACGTCTTTATTTTTTTGGTAATTTGTCCTTTTGTTTCTATTATGTTTCGCTAATTACAAAAGAATTATCAGAGAACATGAAGAAAATGTGGGATATTTTCTGATATTGAGATCTCAAAATTTTCTTACATTAGCTCATAAAACCTATACACTCTCTCTTTCTATGTTTTTTTTTTCATTTGATTCCCGTTTTGAAGCCTCGAACAATGAATGTATATCACTTGTTCTTCTTATCTTGTGCACTTCCACACTTAAACAAGACTTTCTGCTGTGTGATTTCAATTACCATCACGACTCGTGGTTATCCTTTACCTTTGCTTGTCGATTGACTATTGGTAATAACTTGTGCGAAATTTAATTGTTTGTATTATTTAAACTTCTTTGCAGCTATTTTTTTTTTATCCGTGTATTCGCAATTTATCTTTGTGTTCGTCACTCAGCCTAAGCATATTTGCACCCGTGGCATAAGCGCTGTCATTATCAGTAACTAATTACGCTCTGTCATCTTTAAATGCGAAATTGCGCTGTTATGATTGTCTCATGCACAAATTTTGCTGCTCTGTCATATAACAACCAAGATTAAAGATAACATACATAAGTACCAGCTAAGATAACAAAACATATTACACGCACATCACGGCGATGATATAAAACACAACACACATAATAGCTAAGATAACACTCACACACACATAATAGCTAAGATAACACTCACACACACATTACAGCCAAAATAAAACAAAACATGAACCTAACAGCCAAGATAACAAAATATAACACACCTGAAGATGGATTAAAAATCAATACCACCAGCTGAAGGTTTCCCGACAGGTAATTCATCGTTGTTAAAAGATTCTTTAGGACGCTCACACCATCTCAACCCTGCAGACTCTCTTCGCACCGACTTTCCTCGCGCAGACTTCTTCGCGCAGGCTTGTCTCACACAGACTTTCCTCATGCAGAGACACACTGGAGAGTCGTTTTTCTGCTTCTCTATTATTTATGTATAATTCTGAATTGACCTGACTAACTATTTCACTCCACTTCATCTACCTGGAGGAGTCTACCTTGAATGAGTTTCCGTGTGTCAACGCCTCCGCGGCCCGCTCCTTGACCAAGTCTACCTGGAGTTTACCTGAAGAGGGTTTCGAGGGTCAACGCCCCGCGGCCAGGTCTGAGACCAGGCCTCATGTTGGATCAGGGTCTGATCAAGCAGGTTGTTGCTGCTGGCCGCACGCAAGCTGACGTACGAACCACAGCCCGGTTGGTCAGGTACTGACTTTAGGTGCCTGAAGTCTATGTATAATATTTTCCTATCTTCGACCCTCTTAAATTCTTGTATGTAAATTATGTTATAGTCCACATAACTTCTTTCATTAGGTCCTCTTGATTCATGTGTACAGTGACTAGGGTTATAACTTTTTTACAACGTAATATTCCTGTAGCTTAATCAGTAGAAGTTTTGCCTAAAAACGAAGAAATGAGCTCTCATTTCAATATCTTTTTACAAAATGTCGCCCCTAAATGAAAAGAAACGAGTAACGAAAACAAGTTGAATGCATGTTGCATGTAATATTAATAACAAATTAAACACCTTACAGCATCAGTATCATGTTTATACATATATTACTATTTATTGCATAGAATAAGCGAAGTTGTTGTTTGCTTTTGTTTCTGCAGCAACATACTGTACAGTTCCTGTATAACTTTGAGTGCACGTTCATCACACTGATTACTTCTTGGTATATTGAGTGCAGACGGCTCCTGCTTCCAGTGATTTTTCAATGAGTTTAGTGTTTTTTTGTAAGATTTCAATATTTCTGACACATTCTTGAAATCATTTTCATCGTACATCTGATCAGTAAACCAATAATGTGTCCAGGTGTGTGAAATGAATCTACATATCTTCTCCAAAGTCTTCCGTCTTGTAAGTACAAGAATGAATGCAAGAAGAGCTAGAATGGCTCTTGAATTCCACCTCGCATTGCTGATGTTTGGAATTTTCTGAAAGTTAATCAAAGGAAAAAGCTCTTTTTCTTCAAAGAATTTAAACACTCGTGTTAGATGTACAAAAACTTCATATCATCTCTCTATCCTGATTTAAGGAGGATCTCTTATGTTCCATTAACAAACTGTGCCTTTACTTCCTCATAATTTTTCATCAGTTGGGATACAAATGGATACTCGATGTTTGGAGAACTGGTTTTAGCACCAAGATTTTCATCCATTACCAAACGGAGAATCCTGTCCAGAACGTGATGCTGACAACTGATAAATTGTGGTTTGCTAATCCCCTTCCCCGAGAACATTCGTTGCAGTTTGACAACACCTCCACTTTTTTCCTCTGTGTTCACGTTTGTTGTATCAGCAGTCTTCTCAAGGGAGGTTCCTTGATGCTGGTGAGAGACTCTTGATCTAGGGAATTAGAACTGTGCTTCAGTTCACTGGATTGAGCCTGAATGCCTTCCAACCCCCCAGAGGCCCTGGGGGGTTGGAAGGCATTCAGCACTCACCCATGATTATAATAATAATAATGTTTCAGCAATGATAATCTTTATTGCATTCCATAAGTTGTATTCATCAATAACTTTTGCCATTCCTTTAGCGATAGTTTCAGCCTTGCCATCTTTCAAATGCAGTGCATCCAGTTTTACTTCGGTTCTTTCATTGACAATAAAACCCACACTGTTAGGCTACCATGTAACTATGTTGTCAGACAAGTGGTGCTCACTGATATACTCCTCTGTGAAATACTGTGATAAAATGACGCAGAGGTCGGTGGTCAGTACGCTGAGGTCAGTGGTCACGTATGGTCATACCTGTCCTGAGCTGTCTAGGTATTAGCATGGGGTGTTACCAAGCACCATGGCTTGTTGTAGTGTTTTAGAATCTCATGTTCAAGTGTTGCAGGAGGTTCTACTTCTTCAGGAGGAAAATAGGAAGCTGAAGCTTTGGCTAGATGTGTCTGGGAGTGTGAGATAGTTGGTGCTGGTAAGGAGGAAATGCTTGCCACCAGTGAGAGTGGCAGCCACTTTAAGTGGCAAATGGTTCACAGTTCAGGAAGAAGGAAGATAAGGAGGGTTAATAAAGAAGATGTGAAGGTAGGAAATTGATTCTCTGTTCTACAAGACGAGTGTACTTCAGTGGTTAGAATATTCAAGGTAAGGATATTCTGATTGTGGGAGACTCTCAGGTAAGATATATGGACCGTGCTTTTTGTAACAGATAGAAAAGTCAGACAGTGGGTGTGTCTACCAGGCGCTGCTGTTGGTGATATAGTCAGTAGGTTGGATAATATTATGTCAGGTAATGGGAACAAGCCCATTATCTGTCTTAGTGCTGGTGGAAATAACATTGGGAAGGGCAGGAGACAGGAACTACTGGATAAGCACAGGTCAGCTATAGAAGTAGCCAGGTCTAAGGGAGGGATCCCTATCATATGTAGCATCTTGCCTAGAAGGGGAGTGGGCAATGAATGGATGTGTAGGGCAACTGGTATAAATTGCTGGCTAGACAGGTACTGCAAGGAACTTGCAATCCTATTCATTGATAACTGGTACAAATTCTATGGCAAACATGATATGTTTGCAAGGGATGGGGTTCATCTGTCTGGGGTTAGAGTGGTTGCATTAGCTAATTCGATTGAGGGGGTAATTGATGACTTGTCTGGGACTTTAAACTGATAGATTATAGAGGTATGGGTGTTTGTGGGAAACAATCAGGCTGCAGTATTATTGTTGGAAACAGTAGATATTACCAGGATACCTCAGGGATACTTTTAAAAGACAATATTCAAAGTAAACTTCCTAATAAAGACAAAGCAATTGATCAACAAGGAGAGGTAGTAGAGGGCAACGAGTGACTAGCTCCCTTAAGGTTTACTATACAAATAGTAGGAGTCTAAGAAATAAGATAGATGAGCTAAGATTACTTGCAAGTGCAGATATTATAGATATTATTGCTATAACTGAAACCTGGTTCAACTTGAAGTATAGAGAAATGCCTTCTGAATGCAGCATAAAAGGTTATAAACTATTCCACACTGATAGGATCACCAGGAAGGGTGGTGGAGTGGCGATGTATGTCAGAGATAATTTAAATTGTTGTGTTAGACATGATATAAGATTAGAAACATTGGACACAGAATCTGTTTGGCTACATATTACAGTTTCTCGAGGGGTATGAAAAATTAATTTTTGGTGTGATATATAGGCCCCCAAACCTTGACAGGGAGTGCAGTAAGCTGCTATGGGACGAAATTCACAAGGCATCTAGATATGAAAATGTTTTGTTAATGGGAGATTTTAACTTTAGACAAATTGATTGGAACAATTTGACAGGAAATCTTGAGTCTAGTGACTTTCTTGATACAGTTCAGGATCGCTTTTTAAAACAGTTTATGACAGAACCAACTAGAGGAAGCAATCTGCTTGACTTGGTTCTTGCCAACAAAGATTCACTAATTAATAATCTTGAGGTTAATGATGAGCTTGGGGAAAGTGATCACAAATCAATTAGTTTCAATATATTATGGAATTACCCAATAAACTGCAATCAAGTCTCTGTCCCAGACTTCTGCTTGGCTGATTTCATGGGACTGAAAAATTACCTGGGTGGGCTAAATTGGAATGATCTGGCTATGGGTCAGGTAGCTGCTGTTGGTTGCCAATATGACGTTTTTTAGAGCATAGTTCTAGCTGTTTAGTCAACTTTTTTTCCGAGTAGGGAAATTAAATCTAACAAAAATGATCCCAAATGGATGAACAATAGATTAAAACATCTCATTGGTCAAAAGAGAGGCATTTCTAGATGTATCAAAAGAGGGGATGGGCAGTTAAGAAATCAATATATTCAATTAAAGAGAGAAATAAAAAAAAAAGAATAAGAAAAGCAAAAAGGGATTATAAGGCTAAGGTCGCAAGAGTTTCGAAGACTAACTCAAAAGGGTTCTTTCAGGAATACAGAAGTAAGATTAGGGACAAGATAGACCCACTTAAGAGTAGCTCATGTCAGATCACTGACAGTGATAGGGATATGTGTGAAATTTTCAATTCTTACTTCCTCTCAGTTTTCACCCAGGAAAATACTAGCGAAATTCCAGAAATAATAAATTATGTAGAACAGGACGATAATAAAATATGCACGATTGCAATAACTAGTGACATGGTCCTCAGACAAATAGAGAAATTAAAATCTAACAATTCCCCAGGCCCTGATGAACTGTTTGCAAGGGTTTTAAAGGAATGTAAAGAGGAACTTTGCAAACCTTTGGCTAATCTTTTCAACATATCACTGCAAACTGGCACAGTGCCTGACAAGGAAAAAAATGGCAAATGTAATGCCTATTTACAAGGCAGGTGACAGGTCCTTAACTTCGAACTATAGACCAATAAGCCTTACCTCCATAGTGGGAAAATTTATGGAATCAATAATTGCCGAAGGAATTCGTAGCCATCTTGATAGGCACAGACTGATTAATGAATCTCAACACGGTTTTACTAAGGGGCGTTCTTGTCTTACGAATTTACTAACTTTTTTCAATAAGGTGTTTGAGGAGGTAGATCATGGTAATGAATATGATATTGTGTATATGGACTTCAGTAAGGCTTTCGATAGAGTTCCACATCAGAGACTTTTGAGGGAACTTAAGGCACATGGAATAGGAAGAGAAATTTTTTCCGGGGTAGAGGCGTGGTTGGCAAATAGGCACCAAAGAGTGTGCATAAATTGGGAGAAATCAGAATGGGGGCACGTCACAAGAGGTGTTCCACAGGGGTCAGTGTTGGGCCCCTTGTTGTTTACAATTTACATAAACGATATAGATGAGAGAATAAATAATGACATAAGCAAATTTGCTGATGACACCAAAATAGGCCGTCCAATTCATTCTATTGAGGACATTAGTGCACTCCAGGATGATTTAAATGGACTGATGCAGTGGTCGGAGAAGTGGCAGATGCAGTTTAATATAGACAAATGCAAAGCTCTAAATGTTGGACAGGACAATAACCATGCCTCTTATAAACTAAATAGTGTAGATCTTAATACTACTGATTGTGAGAAGAATTTGGGAGTTCTGGTTAGCAGTAATCTGAAACCAAGTCAAGAGTGCATAAGTGTTCACAGTAAATCTAACAGAATCCTTGGCTTCATATCAAGAAGTATAAATAATAGAAGTCCTCAGGTTGTTCTTCAACTCTATATATCCTTGGTTAGGCCTCATTTAGATTATGCTGCACAATTCTGGTCACCATATTGCAGAATGGATATAAATACACTGGAAAACGTACAGAGGAGGATGACAAAGCTGATCCCATGTATCAGAAATCTTCCCTATGAGGATAGACTGAGGGCCCTGAGTCTGCACTCTCTCGAAAGACGTAGAATTAGGGGGGATATGATTGAGGTGTATAAATGAAAAACAGGAATAAATAAAGGGGATATAAATAGCGTGCTGAAAATATCCAGCAGTAATGGTTTCAAGTTGGAAAAGTTTAGATTCAGGAAGGACATAGGAAAGCACTGGTTTGGTAATAGAGTTGTGGATGAGTGGAACAAACTCCCGAGTACCGTTATAGAACCTTGTGTAGTTTTAAAAATAGGTTGGATAAATACATGAGTGGGTGTGGGTGGGTGTGAGTTGGACTTGACTAGCTTGTGCTACCAGATCTGGTGCCGTGGTCCTTCCTTAAGTGGAAGTGACCTGACTAGGTGGTCATTGTTCTAGGCCGTGGGGTGGCATGGACCTGCTTCGCATGGGTCAGTAGGCCTGTTGCAGTGTTCCTTCTTTCTTATGTTCTTATAAAAACAATAGTAGATGCCAGTATATGGAGTTGCCAATTAGTAATTTTCTGAGTTGTTACTTATGATTAGTAACGCAGATATATGGTGATTCATAGTTTTCATTTTGGGGGGACCTTTTTTTTAAAACAGAGAGGAATTAGGGACTTTTCCATTGTTTTTAAACAAAAGTTCATCGATTTAAGACACAGGAGATTTCTATTTTGAAAAAAGTAAAAACGTTATAACCCTAAATTTTTTACACAAAAGTACCTCTTGATTCATGGGTACATACAATGATCTCTTCATTTATATATATATATATATATATATATATATATATATATATATATATATATATATATATATATATATATATATATATATATATATATATATATATATATATATATATATATATATATATATATATATATATATATATATATATATATATATACAAATATATATATATATATATATATTTATCACACTGGCCGATTCCCACCAAGGCAGGGTGGCCCGAAAAAGAAAAACTTTCACCATCATTCACTCCATCACTGTCTTGCCAGAAGGGTGCTTTACACTACAGTTTTTAAACTGCAACATTAACACCCCTCCTTCAGAGTGCAGACACTGTACTTCCCATCTCCAGGACTCAAGTCCGGCCTGCCGGTTTCCCTGAACCCCTTCATAAATGTTACTTTGCTCACACTCCAACAGCACGTCAAGTATTAAAAACCATTTGTCTCCATTCACTCCTATCAAACACGCTCACGCATGCCTGCTGGAAGTCCAAGCCCCTCGCACACAAAACCTCCTTTACCCCCTCCCTCCAACCTTTCCTAGGCCGACCCCTACCCCGCCTTCCTTCCACTACAGACTGATACACTCTTGAAGTTATTCTGTTTCGCTCCATTCTCTCCACATGTCCGAACCACCTCAACAACCCTTCCTCAGCCCTCTGGACAACAGTTTTGGTAATCCCGCACCTCCTCCTAACTTCCAAACTACGAATTTTCTGCATTATATTCACACCACACATTGCTCTCAGACATGACATCTCCACTGCCTCCAGCCTTCTCCTCGCTGCAACATTCATCACCCATGCTTCACACCCATTTAAAAGCATTGGTAAAACTATACTCTCATACATTCCCCTCTTTGCCTCCAAGGACAAAGTTCTTTGTCTCCACAGACTCATAAGTGCACCACTCACCCTTTTCCCCTCATCAATTCTATGATTTACCTCATCTTTCATAGACCCATCCGCTGACACGTCCACTCCCAAATATCTGAATACATTCACCTCCTCCATACTCTCTCCCTCCAATCTGATATCCAATCTTTCATCACCTAATCTTTTTGTTATCCTCATAACCTTACTCTTTCCTTTATTCACTTTCAATTTTCTTCTTTTGCACACCCTACCAAATTCATCCACAAATCTCTGCAACTTCTCTTCAGAATCTCCCAAGAGCACAGTGTCATCAGCAAAGAGCAACTGTGACAACTCCCACTTTATGTGTGATTCTTTATCTTTTAACTCGACGCCTCTTGCCAAGACCCTCGCATTTACTTCTCTTACAACCCCATCTATAAATATATTAAACAACCACGGTGACATCACACATCCTTGTCTAAGGCCTACTTTTACTGGGAAATAATTTCCCTCTTTCCTACATACTCTAACTTGAGCCTCACTATCCTCATAAAAACTCTTCACTGCTTTCAGTAACCTACCTCCTACACCATACACCTGCAACATCTGCCACATTGCCCCCCTATCCACCCTGTCATACGCCTTTTCCAAATCCATAAATGCCACAAAGACCTCTTTAGCCTTATCTAAATACTGTTCACTTATATGTTTCACTGTAAACACCTGGTCCACACACCCCCTACCTTTCCTAAAGCCTCCTTGTTCATCTGCTATCCTATTCTCCGTCTTACTCTTAATTCTTTCAATAATAACTTTACCATACACTTTGCCAGGTATACTCAACAGACTTATCCCCCTATAATTTTTGCACTCTCTTTTATCCCCTTTGCCTTTATACAAAGGAACTATGCATGCTCTCTGCCAATCCCTAGGTACCTTACATTTATACCATACATTTATTAAATAATTGCATCAACCACTCCAAAACTATATCCCCACCTGCTTTTAACATTTCTATCTTTATCCCATCAATCCCGGCTGCCTTACCCCCTTTCATTTTACCTACTGCCTCACGAACTTCCCCCACACTCACAACTGGCTCTTCCTCACTCCTACAAGATGTTGTTCCTCCTTGCCCTATACACGAAATCACAGCTTCCCTATCTTCATCAACATTTAACAATTCCTCAAAATATTCCCTCCATCTTCCCAATACCTCTAACTCTCCATTTAATAACTCTCCTCTTCTATTTTTAACTGACAAATCCATTTGTTCTCTAGGCTTCCTTAACTTGTTAATCTCACTCCAAAACTTTTTCTTATTTTCAACAAAATTTGTTGATAACATCTCACCCACTCTCTCATTTGCTCTCTTTTTACATTGCTTCACCACTCTCTTAACCTCTCTCTTTTTCTCCATATACTCTTCCCTCCTTGCATCACTTCTACTTTGTAAAAACTTCTCATATGCTAACTTTTTCTCCCTTACTACTCTCTTCACATCATCATTCCACCAATCGCTCCTCTTCCCTCCCGCACCCACTTTCCTGTAACCACAAACTTCTGCTGAAGACTCTAACACTACATTTTTAAACCTACCCCATACCTCTTCGACCCCATTGCCTATGCTCTCATTAGCCCATCTATCCTCCAATAGCTGTTTATATCTTACCCTAACTGCCTCCTCTTTTAGTTTATAAACTTTCACCTCTCTCTTCCCTGATGCTTCTATTCTCCTTGTATCCCATCTACCTTTTACTCTCAGTGTAGCTACAACTAGAAAGTGATCTGATATATCTGTGGCCCCTCTATAAACATGTACATCCTGAAGTCTACTCAGCAGTCTTTTATCTACCAATACATAATCCAACAAACTACTGTCATTTCGCCCTACATCATATCTTGTATACTTATTTATCCTCTTTTTCTTAAAATATGTATTACCTATAACTAAACCCCTTTCTATACAAAGTTCAAGCAAAGGGCTCCCATTATCATTTACACCTGGCACCCCAAACTTACCTACCACACCTTCTCTAAAAGTTTCTCCTATTTTAACATTCAGATCCC